>NC_092087.1:103565070-103593599 GCF_045679555.1 Salvelinus alpinus
CTGGTATCTGTTACCAGGACAACCAGCAGAGTTCTGTTAGTTGACAGGAAGATAGACTAGTATCTGTTCCCAGGACAACCAGCAGAGTTCTGTTAGTTGACAGGAAGATAGACTGGTGGATATGGATGTTATGAATATCATAATACTGAAAAAGGATTCTGCCAATGAAAAGAGAGAAACCAATAGACCATATAAAACCTTGATGAAAGTTAGTTTTGGAGAGAAAGTTTCAATGATCTGTTGTAAGGTTTTACAAAAACTTTTCCTTAACATTATGGATGTTACATTGCCTGTCCCAGTCAACTCCCCTATCTTTACAAGACTGTAGAACAGGCAAACTAAACTCAAGACAC
The DNA here is from genome assembly GCF_045679555.1 of Salvelinus alpinus. Lineage (NCBI taxonomy): Eukaryota > Metazoa > Chordata > Actinopteri > Salmoniformes > Salmonidae > Salvelinus > Salvelinus alpinus. Next base: position 103,565,424 of record NC_092087.1, read on the forward strand.
TGTTAACTTCTTATGGCTGCATCACGCTACCGGGATCGATATGACAACAGCCAGTGAAAGTGCAGGGCGCCAAATTCAAAAACAACAGAAATCTCATAATTAAAATTAATCTTGTTGTTAATCCCACGAAAGTGTCCGATTTCAAATATGCTTTTCAGCGAAAGCACTACAAATTATTATGTTTAAGTCACACCAAACCACAATAAGCACAGCCATTTTTCCAGCGAAAGATAGCTTTCACAAATAGCAGAAATATAGATAAATGAATCACTAACCTTTGATTATCTTCATCAGATGATTCTCATAGGACTTCATGTTACACAATACATGCATGTTTTGTTTGATAAAGTTCATATTTATAACAAAAAATCTGAGTTTACATTGGCGCGTTACATTCACTAGTTCCAAAAACATCAAGTGATTTTGCATAGCCACATTGTTTCAACAGAAATACTCATCATTAATGTAGATGATAATACAAGTTATACACATGGAATTATAGATATACCTCTCCTTAATGCAAACGCTGTGTAAGATTTCAAAAAAACTTTGCGGAAAAAGCAAATCATGCAATAATCTTAGACGGAGCTCAGAACAATAGCCAAATTAGCCGCCATGTTGGGGTCAACAGAAACCAGAAAATACATGATAAATGTTTCCTTTCCTTTGATGAACTTCATCAGAATGCAGTCCTAGGAATCCCAGGTCCACAATAAATGCTTGATTTGTTCAATAATGTCTGTTATTTATGTCCAATTAGCTACTTTGGTTAGTGCCTTTGGTAAACAATTCCAAAGTCACAAAGCGCCTCCACTATAACGTGACGAAATTTCTAAAGGTTCCGTAACAGTCAGTAGAAACATGTCAAACGATGTACTGAATCAATCTTTAGAATGTTGTTAACATACATCTTGAATAACGTTCCAACTGGAGAATTAGATTGACTTCAGATGAGCGGTGGAACGGAGGTCCTCCTCATGTGAACGCGCATGTGAAAGCATGGTCAGCTCGTGGCAGTGATTACTCATTCCTGTCTCCTTCGGCCCCCCTTCACATTAGAGTCATCAGACAAAGTTCTATTGACTGTTGACATCTAGTGGAAGCCGTAGGAAGTGAAAACTCACCAATATCTCGCTGTAATTTCAATGAGAGCTTGGTTGAAAATCTGCCCCCTCAGAAAAAATTCAAACAGGAAGTGGAACTACTCAGGTTTTTGCCTGTCATATGAGTTCTGTTATACTCACAGACATAATTCAAACGGTTTTAGAAACTTCAGAGTGTTTTCTATCCAATATGAATAATAATATGCATAATTAGCAACTGGGAATGAGGAGCAGGCAGTTTACTATGGGCACCTCTGTGCACCTTTCATCCAAGCTACTCAATACTGCCCCTGCAGCCATAAGAAGTTAATTAATTAACTAATATTGGAGGAAAGCTGTGATCAGGCTGCCCACTCAAGAGAAAGCTTCAAACTGTAACCAGTGCCGTCAACCTGGTTCAGGTTATCAATCAACCTACCAGGGTAGTTACAAACAGTACAGAAATGAAATCATCAACATATTTTGATCATATCTTTACTAATGCTGCAGAAATTTGTTTGAAAGCAGTATCCAGATTCATCGGATGTAGTGATCACAATATAGTAGCCATATCTAGGAAAACCACAGTTCCAAAAGGCTTGGCCTACTGTTCTATATAAGAGGTCATACAATTGTTTGTAGTGATTCCTATGGTGTTGATGTTGTTAGGTTCTTATTTTTCAGAGTAAATAACTCACGGACACTAGAGAAGCTTTAACCAAGTTTAATTATTCCCAAAGGTTCTGTACATCTGTAATTCAGACAACCCAACATTTGTTCCATCCAGATATACAGTGGGGCAAAAATTTATTTAGTCAGCCACCAATTGTGCAAGTTCTCCCACTTAAAAAGATGAGAGAGGTCTGTAATTTTCATCATAGGTACACTTCAACTATGACAGACAAAATGAGAAAAAAAATCCAGAAAATCACATTGTAGGATTTTTAATGAATTATTTGCAAATTATGGTGGAAAATAAGTATTTGGTCAATAACAAAAGTTTATCTCAATACTTTGTTATACACCCTTTGTTGGCAATGACAGAGGTCAAACGTTTTCTGTAAGTCTTCACAAGGTTCATTGGTGGCTGACTAAATACTTTTTTGCCCCACGTTATATCTCACGTAAGACATTCCTCCTCCTCTCCAATCCTTACATCTTATGGTTCCACAGGAAGAGAGTAAAGAGGGTAACAGGATACCAAACCTTTGTCTCCCTGATGAGAATCTGTCCTGACCTCAACCCCTCCTTCATCTAATCCACAGATGTCCATCTGTCTCCCCTGTTTCACACTTTGCTTTCCTCTCGTCCACCCAACACATTCCGAAGCCATCTGTCTTTCTTCAGAGAACCATTAACTTCTGACATAATACCCAGTCTCTTTCACTTCCTATCACTTCTTTAATGTCTCCATGTTCAAAGTTTAGCCGATTCCAACAATGGAAACAATATATGTTGGTCCGTGGTGTGTAATGATGAGCCACCAGACGCTGCCCTTGACACGTTTATGAAATTGCTTATCCCAGTTACTAATAAGCATGCACCCATTAAGAAAATGACTGTAAAAACCGTTAAATCCACGTGGATTGATGAGGAATTTAAAAATGGTATGATGAAGAGGGAGGCAAAAGAGATGGCAAATAGGTCTGGCTGTATAACTGATTGGCAAACCTATTGCAAATTGAGAAATCATGTGACTAAACTGAATAAAAAGAAGAAACTACACAATGAAACAAAGATAAATGACATGAAGAATGATTGTAAAAAGCTTTGGAGCATCTTCAATGACATTTTGGGCAATAAAATCAACAATGACATGTCACTGGTGTCTTACAACGTGGATGGAAAATGATTGAGGATAATAGCGGCCGATATTTCCACTTCTATCTGCATTATCTTCAATTTAAGCCTACTAGAAAGTGTGTTCCCTCAGGCTTGGAGGGAAGCTAAAGTCATTCCACCATCCAAGAATAGTAAAGCTCCCTTTACTGGCTTAAATAGCCGACCAATCAACCTGTTACCAACCCTTACATTTAAAAATGAAAAATGGTGTTTGGCCAGATACAATGCTATTTTACAGTAAACAAATATAGACTTTCAGCTTATAGGGAAGTTCATTCAACAACAGCACAGCACTTACAAATGACTGATTGGCTAAGAGAAATTGATGATAAAAATATTGTTGGGGCTGTTTTGTTAGACTTCAGTGCGGCTTTTGACAGTATCGATCATAGTCTGCTGCTGAAAAAAACGTATGGCTTTACACCCCCTGCTATATTGTGGATAAAGATAATAAAAAAAAAATGTAAACTAGGTATTTAACTAGGCAAGTCAGTTAAGAACAAATTCTTTTTTTCAATGACGGCCTAGGACTGCCTTGTTCAGGGGCAGAACGACAGAGTTTTACCTTGTCAGCTCGGGGATTCGATCCAGCAATGTTTCGGTTACTGGCCTACCGCTCTAACCACTAGGCTACCTGCCGCCCCAGAGCCACCTGTCTAACAGAACACAGTGTTCTTTAATGGAAGCCTGTACAACAAAATCAATGTAGAATCAGGAATTCCCCAGGGCAGCTGTTTGGCACCTTCTTTTTCCCAATCTTTACCAACAACATGCCAATGACATTTGAGTAAAGCCAGTGTGTCTATGTATGCGGATGACTCAACACTGTACACGTCAGCTACCACAGCAACTGAAATGACTGCAACACTTAACATAGAGCTGCAGTTAGTTTCAGAATGGGTGGCAAAGAATTAGTTAGTCCTAAATATTTCTGATTACCTTAAGTTACATGGCCTACTATGCTAATTCTGTAGCGGTATTGTTAGAGGGGGGTAAAGATAAAGATTTTGTTGGGGCGCCAGGCAGGTATAAACCCTAGTTATTAAAGTTAGTTATTACCTATTATAACATTATTATTATAAATATGATTAAAACCGAAAGGATGAGAGTAGAATAGATAGAGTAGCGCTTCCAGACACATTCTAAACATGATGGAGTCTTAAAGGAGGACTGTAGCGTCTAATGATGAAACATTATGGAGTCTTAAAGGAGGACTGTAGCATGGAGTCTTAAAGGAGGACTGTAGCATCATGAGGTAGTCACCTGAAATGCATTTCAATTAACATGTGTGCCTTTTTAGAAGTTAAGTTGTGGAATTTCTTTCCTTAACCTGTTTGGGATAGGGGGCAGTATTTTCACATCCAGGTTGAAAGCGTTCCCAAAGTAAACTGCTTGCTACTCAGGCCCAGAAGCTAGGATATGCATATAATTGGTAGATTTGGATAGAAAACACTCTAAAGTTTCTAAAACTGTTAAAATACTGTCTGTGAGTATAACAGAACTTATTTGGCAGGTGAAACCCCGAAGACAAACCATCCAGGAGGATTTTTTTGTTGTTGAGGGAACTCTGTTTTCAAATGGCTTTGTGTGGCACTTTTCTGTGGCACTTGGTTGCAGTTCCTATTGCTTCCACTAGATGTCAACAGTCTTTAGAAATTGGTTGATGTTTTTCTTTAGAGAAATGAAGAAGTACGGCTATTCAGAACGAGGGTCCAGCCTAGTGCTCTCTAATGTTTTGATGCGCGCTCCAGGTCACGCGCTTCACGTTGTTTTTATCCGGTATTGAACACAGTTTATCCCATCTTAAATTTTCTCGATTATTTACATTTTAAAATACCTAAAGTTGGATTAGGAAAGTTGTTTGAAATGTTTGGACAGCGTTTACAGGTAACTTAACTTATTAGATATTTGTAGTCATGCTGGGTGAGTTGGAACCGGTGTTTTTTTTATCAAACGCGCCAAATAAATGGACATTTTGGAGATATAACGATGGAATTAATTGAACAAAAGGACCATTTGTGATGTTTATGGGACATATTGGAGTCCCAACAGAAGAAGCTCTTCAAACGTAAGGCACAAATTATATAGTTATTTCTGAGTTTTGTATCGCACCTGGCGGGTTGAAATATGATTGTCATGTGTTTGTTTGATGGGGTGCTGTACTCAGATAATCGCATGGTTTGCTTTTGCCGTAAAGCCTTTTTGAAATCTGACACGGTGGCTAGATTAACAAGAAGTTAAGCTTTAATTTGGTGTATTGCACTTGTGAATGCATGAAAGTTAAATATTTCTAATTTAAAAAATATATATTTTGCGCTCTGCAATTTCACCGGATGTTGTCGAAACGTTCCGCTAGCGGAACCCCTAGCCATAACAGGTTTTAATGTGTTTGAGCCAATCAGTTGTGTTGTGACAAGGTAGGGGTGGTATACAGAAGATAGCCCTATTGGGTAAAAGACGAAGTTCATATTATGTCAAGAACAGCTCAAATAAGCAAAGAGAAACAACAGTCCATCATTACTTTAAGGACCACCACAGGAATGGTAGACCCAGAGTTACTTCTGATGCATAAATTCATTAGAGTTACCAGCCTTAGAAATTGCAGCCCAAATAAACGCTTCACAAAGTTAAAGTGCTTTGTATCTTGTGCTTTGTATTTTCGACGTAAAAACAAGTTTTGGACTTCCACACAAAATTACTTCTTTAGTTATTTTATGTTTAAGGAAGTGTGTAGGTCACATTCTGTATCATACAGCTATGAAAGTTATATATTTAGAACCACCTGCTTGATTGGAATCTAGCGACGTCTGTGTCTTCAGTGTCCTAGAACTGTCTAGTTTGTGTTCTGACTTGTATAACAGGATGAATAAAATAAGTAATGTAAACATAGCAGTAATTGCCAGGAAGCTCTACATTTGTTTTAAAATCACACTATAATTGTTAAAACTGGCCTCAGGTTATTGAGAGATCTGATTTAGGATTTACCCTCGTAGCAAGGTTGTTTTATCATGTGGAGGTTTCATTCGGGTCTCTAATTTAAAAATAACACAGTGTCTTTGGCAGGAGAAAGACCAGACTCAGAGGAACCAGAGCCAGGGACGTCCGAACCAGCAAGACGACACCAGTGCTCCCACTTTAGAAAGGGTTGTAACCGGTTATGGAACCTGAAACAACACGAGAAAATACACACAAGGGAGAAGCCTTACCACTGCTCCCAGTGTGGAAAGAGTTTTAAGCTTTTAGGAACCCTGAAACAACATGAGAGAATACACACAGGGGAGAAGCCTTACCACTGCTTCCAGTGTGGAAAGTGTTTCAGCAGTTCAGGGGAGCTGAAACGACATGAGAGAATACACACAGGGGAGAAGCCTTACCACTGCTCCCAGTGTGGACAGTGTTTCAGCCAGAAAGGAAAGCTGAACCAACACGAGAGAATACACACAGGGGAGAAGCCTTACCACTGCTCCCAATGTGGAAAGAGTTTTAAGGTGTTAGAAACCCTTAAAGCTCACGGAAATATACACACAGGGGAGAAGCCTTACCACTGCTCCCAGTGTGGAAAGAGTTTCAGCAGATCAGGGGAGCTGAAACGACATGAGAGAATACACACAGGGGAGAAGCCTTACCACTGCTCCCAGTGTGGACAGTGTTTCAGCCAGAAAGGAAACCTGAACCAACACGAGAGAATACACACAGAGGAGAAGCCTTACCACTGCTCCCAGTGTGGAAAGAGTTTCAAACGGCCTTGTCATCTGAAACAACATGAGAGAATACACACAGGGGAGAAGCCTTACCACTGCTCCCAGTGTGGAACGTGTTTCAGCCGTTCAGGGGAGCTGAAACGACATGAGAGAATACACACAGGGGAGAAGCCTTACCACTGCTCCCAGTGTGCACAGTGTTTCAGCCTGAAAGGAAGCCTGACCCAACACGAGAGAATACACACAGGGGAGAAGCCTTACCACTGCTCCCAGTGTGGAAAGAGTTTTAAGGTGTTAGGAACCCTTAAAGCTCACGAGAGAATTCACACAGGAGAGAAGTATTACCACTGCTGCATTTGTGGAAAGAGTTTTAATCAGAAAAGCAACCTGAACCAACACGAGAAAATACACAGAGGGGAGAAGCCTTACCACTCCTCCCAGGGTGCAAAGTTTTGGCCCATTTAGGAAGCCTGAAAGAACGCATGAGACTACACACAGAGGAGAAGGCTTAGAAATTGCTCAGACTGGGAAAACATATTACTCATCACAGTCACTTAAACGTCATGAGAGAATCCACACATAAGAGAAGAATTACTTGTATATTGATATTTCACATCACATTGACTTAAAATTCATCAGAGAACATACACAGTGCTCCCATTGTCTTATATTGTTGACTGATAATGTGTTTACTTGTTTTTACCATATGAAATTAAATGGTACAAGGTATACTCAAACATATATTTGTTTGTTTTTATTAGAAAACATGAATTTAATATGGAGTATGTCAGTTTGAATATAAAGTAGATCAGATTCCATGTGTTTAAATGGTCCTTTTTAAAACTCTTTGTGTGTGTTTATCTGGGTGTGTCATTCCTCCAGCACTACAGATAATACAGTGATATTTGGATGTGATGCATTTGTTCCATTGTTTACATTTGCATTGTTGGCCCACTGATGATTTAATGAAATTCAAATATTCAGACTGTAACGGAAAATGTTAATTGTATGTGTGTCCACATAACTGATTATGTGACTAACCTTGTGAAACTGTCCTATTATAATCTCCTGTTCTTGGGACCATCATTATGTGTTGCAAACCAGCTGCACCTGCGTCCTTGTATGAATAAAGTCCCTCCCAGGAACAGGAAACTATAAAGATATGTGCTCATCACCCAATGCTTCAGGAATTCAGACTGTCTACACTGCGCTGTGTAACTCTGTTATTCTCTCTGAGCTCAGAAATAAAGAATCTTGGTTTGACTTGGACTCCAGCAGATGCTTATTTTATAATATCCACCTCAACTCTCCCACGGATTGCTGTTTATCATTGTCTCAATGAAGAGTTCCTCGTTCAACTTTCCTGGGGTCATTTACAAGCCTCCCACTGGTTGAATAAACGTTGTTTCCACGTACTTTCAACAAAACAAATCCATGTGATGATGATAGATGTAGAAAACTGATTGGATTTGTAAAAAGCCATCAACATCAGTTATTTTTAGTTATTTTTCATCCAACTGGCAACCTAAATCCAATGACAGGTGACATTTTGTGTTGATTTCATGTTGAATTCACTTTAGTTGACGACTCAAAGAAATGTAAATAGAAACTAGATGTTGAACTGACGTCTGTGCCCAGTGGGCTGGTTTGAATACGTGGCAGGTGTTGGATCAATATCCACCTTAGTAGCTAAGTTTCCATGCAATTTGCGACAGATTTTCATGTGAATATTCTAAAATCTGCATAAAACAATATACGCATTTTCCCACCAGAAATGTTTCTATCAAACATACTCATTGCAGATAAAAGGCTTTGCGTGACAAAACTTAAATATAAATATTTGAGCATAAAGGAGTTTCCACCGCCATTTCTCGCTTAAACATTTTTACTGACACAAAAAGACCCCACCATGTCAAACGAACTAACATATCGTCTGTCGGCTTTTATAAAATTGTAAAGGCATATCCTGTTTCCATCAGCCTGGTCATTACTTTTGAAATGGTTGGATCAATATCCACCTTCATGATATGGATGAACCTCTGATAATCAAGTGATATTTAGAATGTCTGAGTAGTTCTATATGATGTCATAATACACCCCTCTGATAATCAAGTGATATTTGGAATGTCTGAGTAGTTCTATCTGATGTCATAATACACCCCTCTGATAATCAAGTGATATTTGGAATGTCTGAGTAGTTCTATATGATGTCATAATACACCCCTCTGACAATAGGTTGACTGGGGAGGTGATGTACCACAGTCAAAGTCCTGCAATAAGAGCTAAGAGACTAATATTTGTGTAAACTATATAAACTGTTTACAATTTGGCTCATGCATCCTCCCTTCTCTCCCCTGTAATGATTCCCCAGGTTGTTGCTGTAAATGACAATGTGTTCTCAGTTGACTTACCTTGTTAAATAAATAAATAATAACCATGTTTCCAGCCAAAGTTTATTCATTAGGATATATACAAATATGATGATGTCATAGTGATTTCATGACATGTGAATGAACAAGCCTTTTCATACTTTATAACATGGCTATATACAATGCCTTCAGAAAGTATTCAGACCCCTTGACTTTTTCCACATTTTGTTACGTTACAGCCTTATTCTAAAATGTATTAAATCATTTTTTCCCCTCATCAATCTACACACAATATCCCATAATGACATCACAATATCCCATAATGACATCACAATATCCCATAACAATATCCCATAATGACAAAACAAAAACAGGTCTTTAGATATTGTTGCTCTTTTTTTCTTTTTTTTTTTACAACTGAAAAATAACATTTTCATAAGTATTACGTATGACGCTACAAGCTTGGCACACCTGTATTTGGGGAGTTTCTCCCATTCTTCTCTGCAGACTCTCTCAAGCTCTGTCAGGTTGGATGGGGAGCGTCGCTGCACAGCTATTTTCAGGTCTCTCCAGAGATGTTAGACCGGGTTCAAGTCCGGGTTCTGGCTCGGCCACTCAAGGACATTCAGAGACCAGAGACTTGACCCGAAGCCACTACTGCATTGTCTTGGCTGTGTGCTTTGGGTTGTTGTCCTGTTGGAAGGTGAACCTTCGCCCCCAGTCTGAGGTCCTGAGTGCTCTGGAGCAGGTTTTCATCAAGGATCTCTCTGTACTTTGCTCGGTTCATCTTTCCCTTGATCCTGACTAATCTCCTAGTCCCTGCTGCTGAAAAACATCCCCACAGCATGATGCTGCCACCACCATGCTTCACCCTAGGGATGGTGCCAGGTTTCCTCCAGACGTGACGCTTGGCATTCAGGCCAAAGCGTCAGGCCAAAACCAGAGAATCTGGTTTCTCATGGTCTGAAAGTCCTTTTGGTGCCTTTTGGCAAACTCCAAGTGGGCTGTCATGTGCATTTTACTGAGGGGGGGCTTCCGTCAGGCCACTCTACCATAAAGGCTTGATTGGTGGAGAGGTGGAGAGATGGTTGTCCTTCTGGAAGGTTCTCCCATCTCCACAGAAGAACTCTAGAGCTCTGTCAGAGTGACCATCGGGTTCTTGGTCACCTCCCTGACCAAGGCCCTTCTCCCCCTATTGCTCAGTTTGGCTGTGCCGCCAGCTCTAGGAAGGGTCTTGGTGGTTCCAAACTTCTTCCATTTTAGAATGATGGAGGCCACTGTGTTCTTGGGGACCTTCAATGCTGCAGAAATGTGTTGGGACCCTTCCCAAGATCTGTGCCTCGACCTAATCCTGTCTCGGAGCTCTACAGACAATTCCTTCTACCTCATGGCTTGGTTTTTACCCTGACAGTCTCATAATAAAGGGTCTGAATACTTACTGTTATGTAAAGAAGGTATATTTTTTATCTTTAATAAATGTTTCTAAAAACCTGTTTTTGCTTTGTAATTAGATGTTTTATATTTAACTAGGCAAGTCAGTTAAGAACAATTTCTTATTTACAATGACGGCCTACCGCTGAACACTGCCTTGTTCAGGGTCAGAACAACAGAGTTTTACCTTGTCAGCTCAGGGATTCGATCCATCAACCTTATGGTTACTAGCCCAATGTTCTAACCAATTATATTTAACTAGGCAAGTCAGTTACATTTACATTTAAGTCATTTAGCAGACGCTCTTATCCAGAGCGACTTACAAATTGGTGCATTCACCTTATGATATCCAGTGGAACAACCACTTTACAATAGTGCATCTAACTCTTTTAAGGGGGGGGGGGGGGGGGGTTAGAAGGATTACTTTATCCTATCCTAGGTATTCCTTAAAGAGGTGGGGTTTCAGGTGTCTCCGGAAGGTGGTGATTGACTCCGCTGACCTGGCGTCGTGAGGGAGCTGCACAATATGTTGAGTAAAGTATTTTGTTAACCATGACTATATCAAACCCTACTCCTTGTGTTGTCACTATCATGTATCCTACCATGACTATATCAAACCCTACTCCATGTGTTGCCACTATCATGTATCCTACCATGACTATATCCAACCCAATTCCATGTGTTGCCACTATCATGTATCCTACCATGACTATATCCAACCCTACTCCATGTGTTGCCACTATCATGTATCCTACCATGACTATATCAAACCCTACTCCATGTGTTGCCACTATCATGTATCCTACCATGACTATATCCAACCCTACTCCATGTGTTGCCACTATCATGTATCCTACCATGACTATATCCAACCATACTCCATGTGTTGCCACTATCATGTATCCTACCATGACTATATCCAACCCTACTCCATGTGTTGCCACTATCATGTATCCTACCATGACTATATCCAACCCAACTCCATGTGTTGCCACTATCATACATCCTACCATGACTATATCCAACCCTACTCCATGTGTTGCCACTATCATGTATCCTACCATGACTATATCCAACCCAACTCCATGTGTTGCCACTATCATGTATCCTACCATGACTATATCCAACCCAACTCCATGTGTTGTCACTATCATGTATCCTACTTGGCTGAAGCTTTGATCCAATGGATGAAGTATTAAGGAGCAGGGAGGTTAAAGGTCACTTCAGGATACAGCTGTTACTCTACAACAGTAAAAATGTGTACTGTTGGGGGTACTGGAGGACCAGCATTGGGAAACACTGCTTTACACTCTCCTAGATAATGTGTTACTGTTGGTGGTAGTGGAGGACCAGGATTGGTTAACACTGCTCTACACTCTCCTAGATAATGTGTTACTGGTGTAGAGAAGAGTATGATTGGTTAACACTGCTCTACACTCTCCTAGATAATGTGTTACTGGTGTAGAGAGGAGTAGGATTGGTTAACACTGCTCTACACTCTCCTAGATAATGTGTTACTGGTGTAGAGAGGAGTAGGATTGGTTAACACTGCTCTACACTCTCCTAGATAATGTGTTACTGGTGTAGAGAGGAGTAGGATTGGTTAACACTGCTCTACACTATCCTAGATAATGTGTTACTGGTGTAGAGAGGAGTAGGAAGGATGCAGTCTCAGGTTTGGAAAGACTGAATTTATTTCAGCACCAACAGATCAAAGCGGAACAAAACCCAAACGTTGTTGTGCTCAAATTATATCTTCATTAACAAAAAGGCACAGGGTGAACTATATAAAGTACTCAGGAAATAGTAGGAGAGATTCCTCTCAGGAAAACAAGTAACATTTACAAATGACCGACAAAAAGACAAAATGGCAGAAGGAGTGTATATATACAGTGATAGAGGGGAGATTGGAACCAGGTGCGTGTAATGATGACGAGACAAGTCCGGGGGTTGATGAGTGAAGGGCGTTTGACAGCAGTAGGTTCGGCAGCAGCTAGAAGGCCGGGGGTTGATGAGTGAAGGGCGTTTGACAGCAGTAGGTTCGGCAGCAGCTAGAAGGCCGGGGGTTGATGAGTGAAGGGCGTTTGACAGCAGTAGGTTCGGCAGCAGCTAGAAGGCCGGGGGTTGATGAGTGAAGGGCGTTTGACAGCAGTAGGTTCGGCAGCAGCTAGAAGGCCGGGGGTTGATGAGTGAAGGGCGTTTGACAGCAGTAGGTTCGGCAGCAGCTAGAAGGCCGGGGGTTGATGAGTGAAGGGCGTTTGACAGCAGTAGGTTCGGCAGCAGCTAGAAGGCCGGGGGTTGATGAGTGAAGGGCGTTTGACAGCAGTAGGTTCGGCAGCAGCTAGAAGGCCGGGGGTTGATGAGTGAAGGGCGTTTGACAGCAGTAGGTTCGGCATCAGCTAGAAGGCCGGGGGTTGATGAGTGAAGGGCGTTTGACAGCAGTAGGTTCGGCAGCAGCTAGAAGGCCGGGGGTTGATGAGTGAAGGGCGTTTGACAGCAGTAGGTTCGGCAGCAGCTAGAAGGCCGGGGGTTGATGAGTGAAGGGCGTTTGACAGCAGTAGGTTCGGCAGCAGCTAGAAGGCCGGGGGTTGATGAGTGAAGGGCGTTTGACAGCAGTAGGTTCGGCAGCAGCTAGAAGGCCGGGGGTTGATGAGTGAAGGGCGTTTGACAGCAGTAGGTTCGGCAGCAGCTAGAAGGCCGGGGGTTGGTGAGTGAAGGGCGTTTGACAGCAGTAGGTTCGGCAGCAGCTAGAAGGCCGGGGGTTGATGAGTGAAGGGCGTTTGACAGCAGTAGGTTCGGCAGCAGCTAGAAGGCCGGGGGTTGATGAGTGAAGGGCGTTTGACAGCAGTAGGTTCGGCAGCAGCTAGAAGGCCGGCAACGCTGAACGCCTGAGCTGGACAGGAGGGGGAGCCAAAGCGAAGTCTGGTGTGACATAATGAGAGAAAATCAATAGAATATTTAATATATTTTCTCAAATTCCGTTTTCTCCGTTTAGTAATTTTCCAGGTTTCTGATATTGTCTCTGTTTTTCAGTTTTTCGCTCTCAAAATCACATTGTTAATAGAAAAACAACAAAAGGAGACCACTTTTGTCGTCTGAGAAAAATCTAAGACATTTTCATTTTTGGGTGTAGATACCCTTTAATTCAAGTGGCACCAGCAAGAGCCTTGCTTGGTTAGTGGTGTCTCTGTAGCACACATGTGATTGCAGAGTTTGCTGAACAAATCACAACTGGATTGATGCAAATAATCATGATATCATTCTGCCAGGTAGGCATAGACTACTTTGTAGTTGACATTTAATTGACAAGGTTTGTGGGAAAACTTTTCCATCAACCAGAAGATGGTTGTCATTAGCATCATCGCTAACAGCTACACATAGTGGTAGACAAATGCACTCAGACAGGGGCATTTCCTGGCTATTTCCTCTTCAGAAAGTTGAAGGAAAATACAAATCACTTAGGTGAATTTAAAAACGACTTGCAGGCAGTGGGTTAAAAATAACTATGACAAAAAATGAATACAAATTATACCACCACCCAAAAGGGCACTTTAGAGACAGGAAGGGCAAAGGGGCATGTGCTCTACACAGGTAGAGTCCTATCTGTCCATGTTTCCTTTTGCAAAGTGGGCACTGCTTCATGTGGCAACACCAACACTCACCTAAATATCCCATATGCCACTTGGTGATAAGTTTTCATTGTTTTTGGGCAGAATTATGTGAGGTGTTGTTAGCGATGAGCCTTGGTCAATTTGACGAGGATGGCATATTCCAAGCTAATGTCGCCCTCTTCAATCTGTCACCTAATCCTCTTCAATCTGTCACCTAATCCTCTTCAATCTGTCACCTAATCCTCTTCAATCTGTCACCTAATCCTCTTCAATCTGTCACCTAATGGGAAGGTCAGCCCTGGAGGAAAGTTTTGGCTCTAAGAAGTAAGATAACATAACATCTGGTTGTTTTTAAATTACTTTTTTTGACATTGCTTTATTTTTGTTCCAATCTGTGTTACCCACTCCAGTCAGCAGACGGCGATGTGAGTATTTCATGTGATGCTTCTTGCGTGACGTATAATTTAATGGACGGGGCGGGAGGCTTCTTCAACAGAGACAAAAGGCTACAGATTCAACCAACGCGATGGTTTGCTAGCGAACATAAAACCGGAGCATTTAAGCTCTTGAGACTAATCTTGTGTATATTAATCTTGGTGTTTAGAACACAATTCTGTTTACGTATCTACTAGTTCATTTTAACGTAATTTGCTTCTTAAATTAGCGAATGTGTTAACTTCATACTGCACTCGGCTAATCGCCCAGAGCATAAACTCACTAAACTAGACGGAGAAAATAAGTTCTGGTGAAAGGAGAGGAAGAACCTTTCAGAATGAAAAAGGAGGAAGATGCCGTAACATTGAAGGAGGAGAATGTAGTGAAAGAAGAGGAAGAACCTTTCAGAATCAAAAAGGAGGAAGATTCCGTAACATTGAAGGAGGAGAATGTAGTGAAAGAAGAGGAAGAACCTTTCAGAATCAAAAAGGAGGAAGATTCCGTAACATTGAAGGAGGAGAATGTAGTGAAAGAAGAGGAAGAAACTTTTGGAGTAAAAGAGGAAGAGGAGGCTATCTCAATAAAAGAGGAGGAGGGAGACGTTTTAGGAGTGAAAAGGGAGGAGGAGGAGTCAGAATATCCGATTACCATCAGTGAGTACTGTCTTAAAAACAGGGGCACAAACAGCAGTTGTTGAACTGTGGGGTTTTAAAGGGGGATTCTACTGAAGTTCTACACTTGAATATGTTGTTCAGTACTGCCATTGGTACATATATTTTTTTTAATTCGATTTATTTTATTCTCCATGTGGTCTATATTAAAGCGTACTTCATCTTGTATAACATAATTTTTACAATCCAATTCTGGTGCATAATTTCTACATAAAATATCAAAGGAATGCAAAAGGCACCCATTTCGTGGAACAACCTTTTACATTTGCATCACAAAGAATATTTTACAAAATCATGATGAAAGTGGCCATTTTAGACATATGCATGCCTCTTGTAAGACTCTAAGATTGCAATAGATGGTCATAAGTTTACGATCTGTTTGATGTTGTCATTCACACAGGAGAGAGACATGACTATTGTGGATCCTCTGGGGAGCCTCAACAACATCCTGATGCTGACGAGTCAGAGAAGAGTCTGTCCAGAACAGAACACCAGATGGTACAGCTTGGTCTGGTCTAGCATACAGCTTCCTCTGTCTGGGGCTGGGCTGGGCTTCTGTAAAGCACTTTGTCAACAGTGACATCAGCATCCATAATGTTATGTGTCTGTGTCCCCTCTTTATGGTTACCAGGACAACGCTAGCCCTTCCTCCCTCCCGGAGTCCCCATGTCGTGCCTCTCCCGGTAGCGCCTTACTGCTGGGTATGAAGAGGTTGTCTGTGCTGCTGGTGGACTGCAGTAAAACAACGGGGCTGAGTGGAACTGTGAGAGGAGGAGAAGAGAAGAAAGGATCAGATTTGACTCATCAAAGTAAGTGCTGAAGTTTGAACAAATAAAATAGATCTGCCCACTGGTATCTGTTACCAGGACAACCAGTAGAGTTCTGTTAGTTGACATGAAGATAGACTGGTATCTGTTACCAGGACAACCAGCAGAGTTCTGTTAGTTGACATGAAGATAGACTGGTATCTGTTACCAGGACAACCAGCAGAGTTCTGTTAGTTGACATGAAGATAGACTGGTATCTGTTACCAGGACAACCAGCAGAGTTCTGTTAGTTGACAGGAAGATAGACTGGTATCTGTTACCAGGACAACCAGCAGAGTTCTGTTAGTTGGCTGGGATATTTCCACCACATCAGACAGTTCTGTTAGTTGACATATCAAATCTTGATGAAAGTTAGTTTTAGAGAGAAAGTTTCAAGATAATCTGATGTAAGGTGCGTGTTTTACAAAAACATTTTCTCAAAACATTATAGATGTTACATTGCCTGTCCCAGTAAACCCCCCCTATCTTCACAAGACTGTAGAACAGGAACTTGACAGCCCTGCATTAAGGACCAACATTGTGATAAATGGAACTGTATACCAGTTCCATTTAAGGACCAAAAAACTGACAGCTGTGCCATATACATTTAATTTTCCATATAAATTTCAAAATGGTTGGCAAGAGATTTTCAATGTACTGATTCCATGGCACGTGGTTTATGAATTGACACGCAAAATGATGCCGGATTCAAAGCTTAAATTATTATACAAAATCCTTGCAACCAATAGAATGTCATATATGGGGATATAATCTTCCCAGCTATGCAGATTTTGCTGCGAGGAGGCAGTCATTAGATTATTTATTTTGGTACTGTCCATCTGTAGCTCGTTTTTTGGTCACAGGTCCAGGAATCACTGAAGAATTGCAACATTTACCTAGAATACATGATAGTGGCAAAACATGGAGTTGGGTTGGATATAGTCATGGTAGGATACATGATAGTACCAACACATGGAGTAGGGTTGGATATAGTCATGGTAGGATACATGATAGTGGCAACACATGGAGTTGGGTTGGATATAGTCATGGTAGGATACATGATAGTAGCAACACATGGAGTTGGGTTGGATATAGTCATGGTAGGATACATGATAGTAGCAACACATGGAGTAGGGTTGGATATAGTCATGGTAGGATACATGATAGTGGCAGAACATGGATTTGGGTTGGATATAGTCATGGTAGGATACATGATAGTAGCAACACATGGAGTTGGGTTGGATATAGTCATGGTAGGATACATGATAGTGGCAACACATGGAGTTGGGTTGGATATAGTCATGGTAGGATACATGATAGTGGCAACACATGGAGTTGGGTTGGATATAGTCATGGTAGGATACATGATAGTGGCAACACATGGAGTTGGATTGGATATAGTCATGGTAGGATACATGATAGAGGCAACACATGGAGTTGGGTTGGATATAGTCATGGTAGGATACGTGATAGTGGCAACACATGGAGTAGGGTTGGATATAGTCATGGTAGGATACATGATAGTGACAACACATGCAGTAGGGTTGGATATAGTCAGGGTAGGATACTTGATAGTGGCAACACAGGGAGTAGGGTTGGATATAGTCATGGTAGGATACATGATAGTGGCAACACATGGAGTTGGGTTGGATATAGTCATGGTAGGATACGTGATAGTGGCAACACATGGAGTAGGGTTGGATATAGTCATGGTAGGATACATGATAGTGGCAACACATGGAGTTGGGTTGGATATAGTCATGTTAGGATACATGATAGTGGCAACACATGGAGTTGGGTTGGATATAGTCATGGTAGGATACATGATAGTGGCAACACATGGAGTTGGATATAGTCATGGTAGGGTACATGATAGTGGCAACACATGGAGTTGGGTTGGATATAGTCATGGTAGGATACATGATAGTGACATCACATGGAGTAGGGTTTGATATAGTCATTGTACAACAAATATTGTGGTTAAACTCAAATATACTAATTTATAAAAAATAAAAAAAATAATTCTAAGAAATTTAAATAAAAAAGATATAATTTTAATGAATGATATCATAAATAGGACTGGTGGAGTTATATCACACATACAGCTAACACAGACATATGGAAATGTCTGCTCTACCCAAAATTACAACCAACTAATTGCAGCATTACCACAAAAATGGGGAAAAAGTAAGGAGCTTGTATGTCGGCCTCTGTATTAAAGAACATAAATGGTTAAAGAAAAGTATGATAAATAAAAGCATATACCAATTTCATTTCAGGACCAAAAAACTGACAGCTGTGCCATATAAATTGCAAAATAGTTGGGAAGAGATTTTCGATGTACCCAAATTCAAGGCACATTGTTTATGAATTGATACGCAAAACAACGCTGGATTCAAAACTTTCAAATTTTTCAATTTAAAATACTATACAAAATTATTGCAACCAACAGAATGTTATATATATATATCATACAATCATACATACATATATACAATCTTCCCAGCTCTGCAGATTTTGCTGTGAGGAGGCAGAGTCATTAGATCATTTATTTTGGTATTGCCTGTTTCTGTTCCCAGGTTCAGGAAACCTATAAATAGTATTGTTGGGAGAATCTGGAGAGAACGGGTATGTCAATTACTAATATCCCATATATACTATATCATTCTTAGTAAAGTAGTTATCTTCAACTCACAATCTGTGGATTCTATTCGATTGTATGAAAAGTTGTAGAAACATCTCAAGGATGATCAATGGAAACAGGATGCACCTGAGCTGAATTTCGAGTCTCATAGCAAAGGGTTTGAATACTTATCTAAACATTTATATTTTCAATATTCATATTTTTCAATATTCATAAACTCATGTCAGAATTGTTTGAATTAAATCAAAATACTACTCGTATTACAGAAAAAGTGGTAATGCTTCATGACACCCATTGTTGGAGGCCTGTAGCATCTGATGTTTAAACATTATGGAGTCTAATGATTAAAAGGGAAGGGAAAGGGGATACCTAGTCAGTTGTACAACTGAATCCATTCACCCTAAACGTGTCTTCCTCATTCAACCCCTCTGAATCAGGGAGGTGCTGGAGACAGCCTTAATCGACATCCACGTCATCGGCGCCCAGGGAACCACTTGTTGTTGGGGTTGTTTGCCTTGCTCAAGGGCAGACCGGCAGATTTTTCCTACTTGACGTCGTGGGGATTCGAACCGGAGACATTTCAGTTACTGGCCCAACACTCTTAACCGCTAGTCTACAAATGTTCCAACTTCAATTCATTATTTCTCAATGATGCTTTAAAGGAGAAGTTTACCCAAAGTCCAGAAACTCCTAAGTGATTCCATACATTGAAACTAGTCCAGTGGAGTTTGTCCTCTCCCCCTCTCTCTCCCTGTAGTGTTGTACTGAAACAGCTGCAAACACATGACTTGTGACGTATCTGGATGAGGCCGTCACTTTGCTACTTTGCCAGTTAATTCATGATTCAGAAATCCACAAAGTGTGTGGACAAATTTGTTTTATTAAAGCTATTGGCCTTTGTCTTTTACCTTGAGAAAAAAACACCTTTCAACCCATATGATCTATTACATAATAAAAGTCTAATAAAACACTACTCAACCCATATGATCTATTACATAATAAAAGTCTAATAAAACACCTTTTCAACCCATATGATCTATTACATAATAAAAGTCTAATAAAACACATTTCAACCCATATGATCTATTACATAATAAAAGTCTAATAAAACACCTTTCAACCCATATGATCTATTACATAATAAAAGTCTAATAAAACACCTTTCAACCCATATGATCTATTACATAATAAAAGTCTAATAAAACACTACTCAACCCATATGATCTATTACATAATAAAAGTCTAATAAAACACTACTCAACCCATATGATCTATTACATAATAAAAGTCTAATAAAACACTACTCAACCCATATGATCTATTACATAATAAAATAAAAGAGAATGGCGTCAGAGAGGATGGCTGCCGTCTTATGGGCTGCTAATCAACCGTGCTATTTAGTTTTTTTTCACCTTGTTTGTACCTTATTTTGTCCATAATGTTGCTGCTACCGTCTCTTATGACCTGCAAAGAGCTTCTGGACATCAGAACAGCGATTTCTCACCTTGAACTGGGGGAAGAATTGTTCTTTTTAATGATTCGGACGAGAGGGATTTACTCCAGACACCCGACAAGGTCCTCATCCCCATAATTCGCAGGAGAAAGAGACGGAGATATCGCGGACAGAGGTCGGAGTGCCTTGTAAGGATCCGGGGACGAGTGGGTAATCTGCCTTTACCATCGGTACTATTAGCCAACGTACAATCATTGGTTAATAAAATAGACAAACTATGATCACGTATATCCTACCAACGGAACATTAAAAACTGAAATATGTTCCACCGAGTCGTGGCTGAACGATGACATAACACTGTATCAGCAGGATAGAACAGTAGCCTCTGGTAAGACAAGGGGTGACGGTCTATGTATATCTATAAGGAAGTTTGAAGGTTTTGCTCACCTGAGGTAGAGTATCTCATGATAAGCTGTAGACCACACCATCTACCAAGAGAGTTTATCTACAGTTGAAGTCGGAAGTTTACATACACCTTTGCCAAATACATTTAAACTCAGTTTTTCACAATTCCTGACATTTAATCCTAGTAAAAATTCCCTGTCTTAGGTCAGTTAGGATCACCACTTTATTTTAAGAATGTGAAATGTCAGAATAATAGTTGAGAGAATTATTTATTTCAGTTTCTATTTCTTTCACCACATTCCCAGTGGGTCAGAAGTTTACATACACTCAATTAGTATTTGGTAGCATTGCCTTTAAAATTGTTTAACTTGGGTCAAACGTTTTTGGTAGCCTTCCACAAGCTTCCCACAATAAGTTGTAAAATATATTTTGATTTGTTTAACACTTTTTTGGTTACATGATTCCTTATGTTTTTTCATAGCTTTGATGTCTTTACTGTTATTCTACAATGTAGAAAATAGTAAAAATAAAGAAAAACCCTTGAATGAGTAGGCGTGTCCAAACTTTTGACTGGTACTGTACATTAAATTCCCTGGCAACAGCTCCAGTGGACATTTCTGCAGTCCCTCTGAGACATCTGTGGCATTGTGTTGTGTGGCAAAACTGCACATTTTAGAGTGGCCTTTTATTGTCCCCAGCACAAGGTGCACCTGTGTAATGATACTGCCCAATTTTAGAGAAATAAGCTTTTTTGTACATATGTAAAAATTCTGGGATCTTTTATTTCAGCTCGTGAAACATCGGACCAACACTTTACATGTTGCATTTATATTTTTGTTCATTAAAGTATCAGTTTTAGATACATGTTATTTCATGACCATGTGTCACGCCCTGACCAGAGTTCTTATGTGTTGTCTGATAATCAAGTGATATTTGAAATATTAGAAATGGTTGGATCAATATCCACCTTCATGATATGGATTAAGCCTGATTTGGAATGTCTGAGTAGTTCTATCTGATGTCATAATACACCCCTCTGATAATCATATGATATTTGGAATGTCTGAGTAGTTCTATATGATGTCATAATACACCCCTCTGATAATCAAGTGATATTTGGAATGTCTGAGTAGTTCTATATGATGTCATAATACACCCCTCTGATAGTGATACATTTGCTCCATTGTTTCCATGTGTCACGTCCTGACCATAGTGCTTATGTGTTGTGCTTGTTTTAGTGTTGGTCAGAACGTGAGCTGGGTGGGCATTCTATGTTGTGTGTCTGTTTCTGTGTTCAGCCTAATATGGTTCTCAATCAGAGGCAGCTGTCAATCGTTGTCCCTGATTGAGAATCATATATAGGTGGCTTGTTTTGTGTTGGGGATTGTGGGTGGTTGTTTCCTGTGTCAGTGTTTGTACCACATGGGACTGTGGCGGTTGGTTCGTTTGTTGTTTTGTATCTTGTCTAGTTTTCATGTTCATTAAATCATGGAAACTTACCACGCTGTACATTGGTCCTCCGATCCTTCTCGCCTCTTCTCGTCCGAGGAGGAGGAGGACTTAGACTGCCGTAACAACATGTGAATGAACAAGCCTTTTCAAACTTTATAATATGGCTGTATATAGACTTACTAAACTCAGCAAAAAAAGAAACGTCCCTTTTTCAGGACCCTGTCTTTCAAAGATCATTTGTAAAAATCCAAAATAACTTCACAGATCTTCATTGTAAAGGTTTTAACACTGTTTCCCATGCTTGTTCAATGAATCATAAACAATTAGTGAACATGCACCTGTGGAACGGTCGTTAAGACACTAACAGCTTACAGACTGTAGGCAATTAAGGTCACAGTTATGAAAACTTATGACATCAAAGAGGCCTTTCTACGGACTCTGAAAACACCAAAAGAAAGATGCCCAGGGTCCCTGCTCATCTGCCTGAATGTGCCTTAGGCATGCTGCAAGGAAGCATGAGGACTGCAGATGTGTCCAGGGCAATAAATTGCAATGTCCGTACTGTGAGACGCCTAACACAGAGCTACAGGGAGACAGGACGGACAGTTGATCGTCCTCGCAGTGGCAGACCACGTGTAACAACACCTGCACAGGATCGGTACATCCGAACATCACACCTGCGGGACAGGTACAGGATGGCAACAACAACTGCCTGAGTCAGGTCTAGGGCACTGCATCGCAGCGCTAGCTGTGCCACCAGAGACTCTGGGTTCGCGCCCAGGCTCTGTCGCAGCCGGCCGCGACCGGGAGGTCCGTGGGGCGACGCACAATTGGCCTAGCGTCGTCCGGGTTAGGAACGGTTTGGCCGGTAGGGATATCCTTGTCTCATCGCGCACCAACGACTCATGTGGCGGGCCGGGCGCAGTGCACGCTAACTAAGGTCGCCAGGTGCACGGTGTTTCCTCCGACACATTGGTGCGACTGGCTTCCGGGTTGGATGCACGCTGTGTTAAGAAGCAGTGCGGCTTGGTTGGGTTGTGTTTCGGAGGACGCATGGCTTTCGACCTTCGTCTCTCCCGAGCCCGTACGGGAGTTGTAGCGATGAGACAAGATAGTAACTGCTAACAATTGGATACCACAAAATTGGGGAGAAAAAGGGGGTAAAATTCAAAAAAATAAAAAATAAAACTGCCCGAGTTACACCAGGAACGCACAACCCCTCCATCAGTGCTCAGACAGCCTATTGCGGACAAAGAGAGAGTGGACTCAGGGCTTGTAGACCTGTTTTAAGGCAGGTCATCACCAGACAGACCCAGCTGGACCAGACTGGACTGGCAAAAAGTGCTCTTCACTGACGAGTCACGGTTTTGTCTCACCAGGGGTGATGGTCGGATTCGCGTTTATCGTCGAAGGATAAATGAGCGTTACACTGAGGCCTATACTAGCCTATACTATCTCAACGCTGTGCGTTACAGGGAAGACATCCTCCTCCCTTATGTGGTACCCTTCCTGCAGGCTCATCCTGACATGACCCTCCAGCATGACAATGCCACCAGCCATACTGCTCATTCTGTGCATGATTTCCTGCAAGACAGGAATGCCAGTGTTCTGCCATGGCCAGCAAAGAGCCCGGATCTCAATCCCATTGAGCATGTCTGGGAACTGTTGGATAGGAGGGTGAGGGCTTGGGCCATTCCCCCAGAAATGTCCGAACTTGAAGGTGCCTTGGGGGAAGAGTGGGGTAACATCTCACAACTAGAACTGGCAGATCTGGTGCAGTCCATGAGGAGGAGATGCACTGCAGTACTTAATGCAGCTGATGGCCACACCAGATACTGACTGTTACTTTTGATTTTGAACCCCCCTTTGTTCAGGGACACATTATTCCATTTCTGTTAGTCACATGTCTGTGAAACTTGTTCAGTTTATGTCTGTTGTTGAATCTTGTGTAAATATTTGTATGAACATATGTTAAGTTTGCTGAAAATAAACGCAGTTGACAGTGAGAGGACGTTTCATTTTTTGCTGAGTTTATATATAGTTACTATCAGTTTTAGGAACATCTACCCAAAAATATTTCACCCTATTTTTTACTTTACCCAAAAAGTTCACGACATCAGCGTTTAGTCAAAATGTTGAACATTTGTGAACGTCTAAATAAATTGGCCTTTTCAAAAGCGTTTCGAACCCTTTCGACAACGGGGAGATGTTACTGATGTGCTTTGTGTCTTCGACGTAAAAACAAGTTTTAGACTTCCACTTAAAATTACTTTACTTATTTTAGGTTTAAGGAAGTGTGTAGGTTGGATTCTGTATCATACAGCTATGAAGGTTATATATTAAGAACCACCTACTCGATAGGAATCCAGCGATGTCTGTGTCTTGAGTGTCCTAGAACTGTTTAATTTTTGTGTTCTGACTTGTAAAAACAGAATGAATACAATAGTAATGTAAACATATCAGTAATTACCAGGAAGCTCTACAACATTTGTTTTAAAATCACACAAAGATTAAAACTGGCCTCAGATTATTGAGGGATCTGATTAGGATTTACCCTCGTAGCAAGGCCGTTTTATCATGTGGAGGTTTCATTCAGGTCTCTATTTAAATAAACACTCTGTTTGTCTTTGACAGGAGAAAGACCAGACTCCGAGGAACCAGAGCCAGAGACGTCCAAACCAGCAAGAGGACACCACTGCTCCCACTGTGGAAAGGGTTTTAAACAGTTACGGGACCTGAAACAACATGAGAGAATACATACAGGAGAAAAGCCGTACCACTGTGCCCAGTGTGGAAAGAATTTTAACCACAAAGGATACCTGAAACAACATGAGAGAATACATACAGGAGAAAAGCCATACCACTGCTCCCAGTGTGGAAAGAGCTATAACCAGAGAGGATACCTGAAAAAACATGAGAGAATACATGCAGGGAGTTTCAACCAGAAAGGACACCTGATCCATGACAGAATACACCCATGTGTGAAGCCATACCACTGCTCACAGTGTGCAAAGAGTTTTACAAGGTTAGGGGGCCTGAAAATTCATGAGACAATACATACAGGAGAAAAGCCGTACCACTGCTCCCAGTGTGGAAAGGGTTGTAACCACTTAAGTGGCCTGAAAAGACATGAGAGAATACACACAGGGGAGAAGCCTTACCACTGCTCCCAGTGTGGAAAAAGTTTTACCCAGTTATGTAACCTGAAAACACATGAGAGAATACACACAGGGGAGAAGCCTTACCACTGCTCCCAGTGTGAAAAGAGTTTTAAGGAGTTGGGTAACCTGAGAAGACATGTGATAAACCACACAGGAGGTAAGGGTGTAGGCTGTTGAACAGTAGGACATAGGACAGGAGAATGCCCAATACATGGTGGGACAGATGAGTCCAAATTTAATTCCAACCACCATATCTTTGTGAGATGCAGAGTAGGTGAACGGATGATCTCCGCATGTGGGGTTCCCACCGCGAAGCATAGAGGAGGAGGTGTGCGGGTGCTTTGCTGTTGACACTGTCAGTGATTTTATTTTGAGTTTATGGCACACTTAACCAGCATGGCTACCACAGCGATATCCCATCTGTTTTGGGCTTAGTGGGACTATCATTTGTTTTTCAACAGGACAATGACCCAACACACCTCCAGGCTGTGTAAGGGCTATTTGACAAAGAAGGAGAGTGATGGAGTGCTGCATCAGATGACCTGGCCTCCACAATCACCTGACCTCAATCCAATTGAGATGGTTTGGGATGAATTGGACCACAGAGGTTAGGAAAAGTGGCCAACAGCATTATCAGCATGTGTTGGAACTCCTACAAGACTGTTGGAAAAGCATTCCAGGTGAAGCTGGTTGAGAGAATGCCAGGAGTGTGCAAAGCTGTCATCAAGGCAAAAGGTGGCAAGTTTGAAGAATCTAAAATATATTTTGATTTATTTAACACTTTTTTTGGTTACTGATTCCATATGTGTTATTTCATAGTTCATAGTGAAAATAAAGAAAAACCCTTGAATGAGTAGGTGTGTCCAAACTTTTGACTGGTGCTGTACATAAAATCCCCTGGCAACCGCCTCAATGGACATTCCTGCAGTCAGCATGCCAATTGCCCGCTCCCTATGAGACATCTGTGCATTGTGTTATGTGACAGAACTGCACATTTGTGTGGCCTTTTATTGTCCCCGGCACAAGGTGCACATGTGTAATGATAATGCTGTTTAATCAGATTCTTGATATGCCACACCTGTCAGGTGGATGGATTATCTTGGCAAAGGATAAATGTTCACTATCAGGGATGTACCACTGCTCCCATTGTGGAAAGAGTTTTAACATGTTAGGAAACATGAAATATCATGAGCGAAATACACACAGGGGAGAAGCCATACCATTGCGTTCAGTGTGGAAGGAGTTTTACGGAGTTAGGGAAGCGGAAAGCTCATGAGCGTATACACACAGGGAGAAAGAAGCCTTACAAATTTCACTTTTCAATCCTAGGCGCTACCCAGAACGAAGGCACCGTCCACCAGACAGACTGGACTTATAAACAAACAAACACAAACAAAAACTAACTGTTCAAGTTCAAATCAAAAGATACAAAATAACTACAACAAGTTCTGGGACATGTTTCAGTTGTGGTTTGGTTAAAGTCTGATTGAATAAGAGAAGGAATGTTATGTTCTGTTAATTACTGATGTCCCCTTTAAGAATGGAGCACCCTTGGTCATGCACAGTGTTGTTCTATGTTAATCTGGTACGAACTCGTTTTAGTAAATGTGAAGCTGCAGTTCCATTCCTTGTATGCGGAGTCTTACTTATGATATAAATAAGTAATAAGAGCTAAGACACTACAGTTATTATATAAATATTTGCTCATACAGGAGTTTCCACAGCCATTTCTCACTTAGACATTTTTACTGACACAAAAAGACAACTAACAACTTGTCAAACAAACAAACAAAGTAACATATCGTCTGTTGACATTTATAAAAGTGCATAACCTGTTTCCATCAACCCGGTCATTACTTTGGAAATGGTTGGATCAATATCCACCTTCATGATATGGATGAAGCCTGATTTGGAATGTCTGAGTAGTTCTATCTGATGTCATAATACACCCTTCTGATAATCAAGTGATATTTGGAATGTCTGAGTAGTTCTATCTGATGTCATAATACACCCCTCTTATAGTGATACATTTGCTCCATTGTTTCCATGTCAGTTGGTTTCCCACTCTGATG
The DNA here is from genome assembly GCF_045679555.1 of Salvelinus alpinus. Lineage (NCBI taxonomy): Eukaryota > Metazoa > Chordata > Actinopteri > Salmoniformes > Salmonidae > Salvelinus > Salvelinus alpinus. Next base: position 103,592,559 of record NC_092087.1, read on the forward strand.
ATTTATATCTGACAGAGGGGCTTTAAAGGAATAGTATGGTGACATCTTAGTGGGGCTTTAAATAAATAGGATTATTAATCATAAACTCCGACAGCAACAATACACTGGAGCTTTGACATAAAGAAGAGAATGGGCTGATGGGTGGTGTTGCCATTACTGGACATAGTAACATATTAACTTTGTGCTGTTGATGTATTGCCACTCATAATATTATTTCAGAGAGTCTGAAACTCTGCTCCTAACAAGGAGATGAAGTACATCGTGTTTCAATCACAGCTTCTGGAACTCTTCAGAACTTGTCTGGTGTGCAGCGAAGACACTCCAGGGACGGTGATGAAGGCTGTGGGAATGAGGGAGCAGGAAGCCGTCATCCAGTCTCTCAGAAACCCATGTTGAGCCATCAGTGTTGTCACTATGGAAGAGGGAGCAGGAAGCCGTCATCCAGTCTCTCAGAAACCCATGTTGAGCCATCAGTGTTGTCACTATGGAAGAGGGAGCAGGAAGCCGTCATCCAGTCTCTCAGAAACCCATGTTGAGCCATCAGTGTTGTCACTATGGAAGAGGGAGCAGGAAGCCGTCATCCAGTCTCTCAGAAACCCATGTTGAGCCATCAGTGTTGTCACTATGGAAGAGGGAGCAGGAAGCCGTCATCCAGTCTCTCAGAAACCCATGTTGAGCCATCAGTGTTCCCACTATGGAAGAGGGAGCAGGAAGCCGTCATCCAGTCTCTCAGAAACCCATGTTGAGCCATCAGTGTTCCCACTATGGAAGAGGGAGCAGGAAGCCGTCATCCAGTCTCTCAGAAACCCATGTTGAGCCATCAGTGTTCCCACTATGGAAGAAGGAGCAGGAAGCCGTCATCCAGTCTCTCAGAAACCCATGTTGAGCCATCAGTGTTGTCACTATGGAAGAGGGAGCAGGAAGCCGTCATCCAGTCTCTCAGAAACCCATGTTGAGCCATCAGTGTTGTCACTATGGAAGAGGGAGCAGGAAGCCGTCATCCAGTCTCTCAAGGACAAAGGTGCAGCACTGGTGTTAGTA
>NC_092087.1:103593699-103626520 GCF_045679555.1 Salvelinus alpinus
TTGAGAGATCTGGAAAGTGTTTCAGCCGTTCAAGGGAGCTGAAAAAGACGGCAGTTCAACATCTAGTTTCTATTTACATTTATTTGAGTCGTCAACTAAAGTGAATTCAACATGAAATCAACACAAAATGTCACCTGTCATTGGATTTAGGTTGGGTTAGGGTTAGGGTTAGGGTTAGAGCATAAAGGAGGGTTTGAGCATAAAGGAGTTTCCACCGCCATTTCTCGCTTAAACATTTTTACTGACACAAAAAGACCCCACCATGTAAAACGAACTAACATATCGTCTGTCGGCTTTTATAAAATTGTAAAGGCATAACCTGTTTCCATCAGCCTGGTCATTACTTTTGAAGTGGTTGGATCAATATCCACCTTCATGATATGGGTGAAGCCTGATTTGGAATGTCTGAGTAGTTCTATCTGATGTCATAATACACCCCTCTGATAATCAAGTTATATTTTGAATGTCTGAGTAGTTCTATATGATGTCATAATACATCCCTCTGATAATCAAGTGATATTTGGAATATCTGAGTAGTTCTATATAATGTCATAATACTCTGATAGTAACACATTTGCTCCATTGTTTCCATGTCAGTTGGTTTCCCACTCTGATGATTTATATCTGACAGAGGGGCTTTAAAGGAATAGTATGGTGACATCTTAGTGGGGCTTGAAATAAATAGGATTATTAATCATGAACTCCTACAGATACAATACACTGCAGCTTTGACATAAAGAAGAGAATGGGCTGATGGGTGGTGGTGCTACTCTACAGGTAAGGCTGTCCAATATGAATGCTGTCCAATATGAATGTTCAATACACACAATAGGTTGACTGGGGAGGTGATGTACCACAGTCAAAGTCCTGCAATAAGAGCTAAGAGACTAATATTTGTGTAAACTACACTGCTCAAAAAAATAAAGGGAACACTTAAACAACACAATGTAACTCCAAGTCAATCACACTTCTGTGAAATCAAACTGTCCACTTAGGAAGCAACACTGATTGACAATAAATTTCACATGCTGTTGTGCAAATGGAATAGACAAAAGCTGGAAATTATAGGCAATTAGCAAGACACCCCCAAAAAAGGAGTGATTGGGCAGGTGGTGATCACAGACCACTTCTCAGTTCCTATGCTTCCTGGCTGATGTTTTGGTCACTTTTGAATGCTGGCGGTGCTCTCACTCTAGTGGTAGCATGAGACGGAGTCTACAACCCACACAAGTGGCTCAGGTAGTGCAGTTCATCCAGGATGGCACATCAACCCGAAGCCACTACTGCATTGTCTTGGCTGTGTGCTTAGGGTTGTTGTCCTGTTGGAAGGTGAACCTTAGCCCCCAGTCTGAGGTCCTGAGTGCTCTGGAGCAGGTTTTCATCAAGGATCTCTGTACTTTGCTCGGTTCATCTTTCCCTTGATCCTGACTAATCTCCTAGTCCCTGCTGCTGAAAAACATCCCCACAGCATGATGCTGCCACCACCATGCTTCACCCTAGGGATGGTGCCAGGTTTCCTCCAGACGTGACGCTTGGCATTCAGGCCAAAGAGTTCAATCTTGGTTTCATCAGACGAGAGAATCTGGTTTCTCATGGTCTGAAAGTCCTTTTGGTGCCTTTTGGCAAACTCCAAGTGGGCTGTCATGTGCATTTTACTGAGGAGGGGCTTCCGTCAGGCCACTCTACCATAAAGGCTTGATTGGTGGAGAGGTGGAGAGATGGTTGTCCATCTGGAAGGTTCTCCCATTTCCACAGAGGAACTCTAGAGCTCTGTCAGAGTGACCATCGGGTTCTTGGTCACCTCCCTGACCAAGGCCCATCTCCCCCGACTGCTCAGTTTGGCTGTGCCGCCAGCTCTAGGAAGAGTCTTGGTGGTTCCAAACTTCTTCCATTTTAGAATGATGGAGGCCACTGTGTTCTTGGGGACCTTCAATGCCGCAGAAATGTGTTGGTACCATTCCCAAGATCTGTGCCTCGACACAATTCTGTCTCGGAGCTCTACAGACAATTCCTTCTACCTCATGGCTTGGTTTTTACTCTGACAGTCTCATAATAAAGGGTCTGAATACTTACTGTTATGTAAAGGTATATTTTTTATCTTTAATAAATGTTTCTAAAAACCTGTTTTTGCTTTGTAATTAGATGTTTTATATTTAACTAGGCAAGTCAGTTAAGAACAATTTCTTATTTACAATGACGGCCTACCGCTGAACAGTGCCTTGTTCAGGGTCAGAACAACAGAGTTTTACCTTGTCAGCTCAGGGATTCGATCCATCAACCTTATGGTTACTAGCCCAATGCTTTAACCAATAGGCTACCTGCCACCCCAAATGATGGGCTATTGTGTGTAGATTGCTGAATATATATATATATTTTTAAAATCCATTTTCAAATAAGGCTGTAACGTAACAAAATGTGGAAAAAGTAAAGGGGTCTGAATACTTTCCGAATGCGCTGAACAAACATCACATTGAATATTCACCTCACTTTTGAAAAGCTCCATGAGGAAGAAAGGATTCCCAGATGATCTTTTAGATGTTCTGTCTTCAGGATGTTCTGGGTTGATGGCTGTTGGAAAGGGGAGGGGCAGTTGAGTGAGCTGGGGCCTTTTATGGCCCTGCCTCTGGGAGCCTGTCAGCTTGTGACATGATGAGAGAGAGTGAGAGAGGACCTACCTGTAAGATATTTTGTGCTATAAACGTACTTCTATTTGAAGAGCTTTTTGACCATTCAGGGACCTAATCTCAAGCAGTCATGAAAACATGAAAAAAATATTGTCCACACGAAAGACTGAATTTGGTAATAAAAATGATTTTTGACAAGTTATATGCATGAAAATAAAGATGTTAAAAAAAATGTGACATTTTGAGATTTTTTTGCAGACTATATGAGAGGCCTAAGCCTTGTTGTGGATACATGTCTATAAAGATAGACTGGTATTAGATATCTGATCCATTTTTATTGAACATGTTGACAAGATGTTGGGGAATCACTGGAGGGGAATATTGACCAACTGAGCATCTCAGTGTACAGCTCAATAAACACAATAGGCATTTTGTTACATTTCAGTCTTCTGTGATGAAGTGTCATATTGGGATGTAAACTCAAATATGTGTACATTTAAAATGTATCTGACATGGTACTGGTGTCTTCTTCTTTAAAGCCCATAACCATGTGTGTGAAGTATAAACAAAAAAGGGCACCCCCCCATAAAAAGATCCTGCAACAGAAAGCTGCACAATAGGTTGAGTAAAGAATTTTGTTAACCAAGACTATATCAAACCCTACTCCATGTGTTGCCACTATCATGTATCCTACCATGACTATATCCAACCCAACTCCATGTGTTGCCACTATCATGTATCCTACCATGACTATATCCAACCCTACTCCATGTGTTGCCACTATCATGTATCCTACCATGACTATATCCAACCCTACTCCATGTGTTGCCACTATCATGTATCCTACCATGACTATATCCAACCCAACTCCATGTGTTGCCACTATCATGTATCCTACCAAGACTATATCAAACCCTACTCCATGTGTTGCCACTATCATGTATCCTACCATGACTATATCAAACCCAACTCCATGTGTTGTCACTATCATGTATCCTACCATGACTATATCCAACCCTACTCCATGTGTTGCCACTATCATGTATCCTACCATGACTATATCCAACCCTACTCCATGTGTTGCCTCTATCATGTATCCTACCATGACTATATCAAACCCTACTCCATGTGTTGCCACTATCATGTATCCTACCATGACTATATCCAACCCAACTCCATGTGTTGCCACTATCATGTATCCTACCATGACTATATCCAACCCAACTACATGTGTTGTCACTATCATGTATCCTACTTGGCTGAAGCTTTGATCCAATGGAAGAAGTATTGAGGAGCAGGGAGGTTAAAGGTCACTTCAGGATACAGCTGTTACTCTACAACAGTAAAAATGTGTACTGTTGGGGGTACTGGAGGACCAGCATTGGGAAACACTGCTTTACACTCTCCTAGATAATGTGTTACTGTTGGGGGTAGTGGAGGACCAGGATTGGTTAACACTGCTCTACACTATCCTAGATAATGTGTTACTGGTGTAGAGAGGAGTAGGATTGGTTAACACTGCTCTACACTATCCTAGATAATGTGTTACTGGTGTAGAGAGGACCAGGATTGGTTAACACTGCTCTACACTCTCCTAGATAATGTGTTACTGGTGTAGAGAGGAGTAGGATTGGTTAACACTGCTCTACACTATCCTAGATAATGTGTTACTGGTGTAGAGAGGAGTAGGATTGGTTAACACTGCTCTACACTCTCCTAGATAATGTGTTACTGGTGTAGAGAGGAGTAGGAAGGATGCAGTCTCAGGTTTGGAAAGACTGAATTTATTTCAGCACCAACAGATCAAAGCGGAACAAAACCCAAACGTTGTTGTGCTCAAATTAGATCTTCATAAACAAGAAGGCACAGGGTGAACTATATAAAGTACTCAGGAAATAGTAGGAGAGATTCCTCTCAGGAAAACAAGTAACATTTACAAATGACCGACAAAAAGACAAAATGGCAGAGGGAGTGTATATATACAGTGATAGAGGGGCGATTGGAACCAGGTGCGTGTAATGATGACGAGACAAGTCCGGGGGTTGATGAGTGAAGGGCGTTTGACAGCAGTAGGTTCGGCAGCAGCTAGAAGGCCGGGGGTTGATGAGTGAAGGGCGTTTGACAGCAGTAGGTTCAGCAGCAGCTAGAAGGCCGGGGGTTGATGAGTGAAGGGCGTTGGACAGCAGTAGGTTCAGCAGCAGCTAGAAGGCCGGGGGTTGATGAGTGAAGGGCGTTTGACAGCAGTAGGTTCGGCAGCAGCTAGAAGGCCGGGGGTTGATGAGTGAAGGGCGTTTGCCAGCAGTAGGTTCGGCAGCAGCTAGAAGGCCGGGGGTTGATGAGTGAAGGGCGTTGGACAGCAGTAGGTTCAGCAGCAGCTAGAAGGCCGGGGGTTGATGAGTGAAGGGCGTTTGACAGCAGTAGGTTCGGCAGCAGCTAGAAGGCCGGCAACGCTGAACGCCTGAGCTGGACAGGAGGGGGAGCCAAAGCGAAGTCTGGTGTGACATAATGAGAGAAAATCAATAGAATATTTAATATATTTTCTCAAATTCCGTTTTCTCCGTTTAGTAATTTTCCAGGTTTCTGATTTGTCTCTGTTTTTCAGTTTTTCGCTCTCAAAATCACATTGTTAATAGAAAAACAACAAAAGGAGACCACTTTTGTCGTCTGAGAAAAATCTAAGACATTTTCATTTTTGGGTGTAGATACCCTTTAATTCAAGTGGCTCCAGCAAGAGCCTTGCTTGGTTGGTGGTGTCTCTGTAGCACACATGTGATTGCAGAGTTTGCTGAACAAATCACAACTGGATTGATGCAAATAATCATGATATCATTCTGCCAGGTAGGCATAGACTACTTTGTAGTTAACTTTGTAGTTAATTGTCAAGGTTTGTGGGAAAACTTTTCCATCAACCAGAAGATGGTTGTCATTAGCATCATCGCTAACAGCTACACATAGTGGTAGACAAATGCACTCAGACAGGGGCATTTCCTGGCTGTTTCCTCTTCAGAAAGTTGAAGGAAAATACAAATCACTGAGGTGAATTTAAAAACGACTTGCAGGCAGTGGGTTCAGAATAACTATGACAAAAAATGAATACAAATTATACCACCACCCAAAAGGGCACTTTAGAGACAGGAAGGGCAAAGGGGCATGTGCTCTACACAGGTAGAGTCCTATCTGTCCATGTTGCCTTTTGCAAAGTGGGCACTGCTTTATGTGCTAACACCAACACTCACCTAAATATCCCATATGCCACTGGGTGGGAGAAGTTTTCATTGTTTTTGGGCAGAATTATGTGAGGTGTTGTTAGCGATGAGCCTTGGTCAATTTGACGAGGATGGCATATTCCAAGCTAATGTCGCCCTCTTCAATCTGTCACCTAATGGGCAGGTCAGCCCTGGAGGAACGTTTTGGCTCTAAGAAGTAAGATAACATAACATCTGGTTGTTTTTAAATTACTTTTTTTGACATTGCTTTATTTTTGTTCCAATCCGTGTTACCCACTCCAGTCAGCAGATGGCGATGTGAGTATTTCATGTGATGCTTCTTGCGTGACGTATAATGTAATGGACGGGGCGGGAGGCTTCTTCAACAGAGACAAAAGGCCTCTGATTCAACCAACGCGATGGTTTGCTAGCGAACATAAAACCGGAGCATTTAAGCTCTTTAGACTAATCTTGTGTATATTAATCTTGGTGTTTAGAACACAATTCTGTTTACGTATCTACTAGTTCATTTTAACGTAATTTGCTTCTTAAATTAGCGAATGTGTTAACTTCATACTGCACCAGGCTAATCTCCCAGAGCATAAACTCACTAAACTAGACGGAGAAAATAAGTTCTGGTGAAAGGAGAGGAAGAAGCTTTCAGAATGAAAAAGGAGGAAGATGCCGTAACATTGAAGGAGGAGAATGTAGTGAAAGACGAGGAAGAACCTTTCAGAATCAAAAATGAGGAAGAGGCCGTTACATTGAAGGAGGAGAATGTAGTGAAAGAAGAGGAAGAACCTTTTGGAGTAAAAGAGGAAGAGGAGGCTATCTCAATAAAAGAGGAGGAAGACGTTTTGGAAGTGAAAAGGGAGGAGGAGGAGTCAGAATATCCGATTACCATCAGTGAGTACTGTCTTAAAAACAGGGGCACAAACAGCAGTTGTTGAACTGTGGGGTTTTAAAGGGGGATTCTACTGAAGTTCTACACTTGAATATGTTGTTCAGTACTGCCATTGGTACATATATTTTATTTTATTTTATTTATTTTATTCTCCATGTGGTCTATATTAAAGCGCACTTCATCTTGTATAACAGGATTTTACAATCCAATTCTGGTGCATAATTTCTACATAAAATATCAAAGGAATGGGGCCTCCCGGGTGGCGCAGTGGTCTAGAGCCGCAGTGCTAGCTGCGCCACCAGAGTCTCTGGGTTCGACCGGGAGGTCCGTGGGGCGACGCACAATTGGCCTAGCGTCGTCCGGGTTAGGAAGGGTTTGGCCGGTAGGGATATCCTTGTCTCATCGCGCACCAACGACTCCTGTGGCGGGCCGGGCGCAGTGCACGCTAACCAAGGTCGCCAGGTGCACGGTGTTTCCTCCGACACATTGGTTGGCTGGCTTCCGGGTTGGATGCACGCTGTGTTAAGAAGCAGTGCGGCTTGGTTGGGTTGTGTTTCGGAGGACGCATGGCTTTCGACCTTCGTCTCTCCCGAGCCCGTACGGGAGTTGTAGCGATGAGACAAGATAGTAACTACTAACAATTGGATACCATAATTGGGGAGAAAAAGGGGGTAAAATGTAAAAAAAATTAAACTGCCCGAGTTTCATCAGGAACGCACAACCCCTCCATCAGTGCTCAGACAGCCTATTGCGGACAAAGAGAGAGTGGACTCAGGGCTTGTAGGCCTGTGTTAAGGCAGGTCATCACCAGACAGACCCAGCTGGACCAGACTGGACTGGCAAAAAGTGCTCTTCACTGACGAGTTGTGGTTTTGTATCACCAGGGGTGATGGTCGGATTCGCGTTTATCGTCAAAGGATAAATGAGCGTTACACTGAGGCCTATACTCTGGATCAGGATCGATTTGGAGGTGGAGGGTCCGTCATGGTCTGGGGCGGTGTCACAGCATCATCGGACTGAGCTTGTTGTCATTGCAGGCAATCTCAACGCTGTGCGTTACAGGGAAGACGTCCTCCTCCCTTATGTGGTACCCTTCCTGCAGGCTCATCCTGACATGACCCTCCAGCATGACAATGCCACCAGCCATACTGCTCATTCTGTGCATGATTTCCTGCAAGACAGGAATGCCATGTTCTGCCATGGCCAGCAAAGAGCCCGGATCTCAATCCCATTGAGCATGTCTGGGACCTGTTGGATCGGAGGGTGAGGGCTTGGGCCATTCCCCCCAGAAATGTCCGAACTTGAAGGTGCCTTGGTGGAAGAGTGGGGTAACATCTCACAACTAGAACTGGCAAATCTGGTGCAGCCCATGAGGAGATGCACTGCAGTACTTAATGCAGCTGATGGCCACACCAGATACTGACTGTTACTTTTCATTTTGAACCCCCCTTTGTTCAGGGACACATTATTCCATTTCTGTTAGTCACATGTCTGTGAAACTTGTTCAGTTTATGTCTGTTGTTGAATCTTGTGTAAATATGTGTATGAACATATGTTAAGTTTGCTGAAAATAAACGCAGTTGACAGTGAGAGGACGTTTCTTTTTTAGCCTTGTTTATATATAGTTACTATCAGTTTTAGGAACATTACCCAAAACATTTCACCCTATTTTTTACTTTACCCAAAAAGTTCACGACATCAGCGTTTAGTCAAAATGTTGAACATTTGTGAACGTCTAAATAAATAGCCTTTTCAATAGCGTTTCGAACCCTTTCAACAACGGGGAGATGTTACTGATGTGCTTTGTGTCTTCGACGTAAAAACAAGTTTTAGACTTCCACTTAAAATTACTTTACTTATTTTTGGTTTAAGGAAGTGTGTAGGTTGGATTCTGTATCATACAGCTATGAAAGTTATATATTAAGAACCACCTACTCGATAGGAATCCAGCGATGTCTGTGTCTTGAGTGTCCTAGAACTGTTTAATTTTTGTGTTCTGACTTGTAAAAACAGAATGAATAAAATAAGTAATGTAAACATATCAGTAATTACCAGGAAGCTCTACAACATTTGTTTTAAAATCACACAAAGATTAAAACTGGCCTCAGATTATTGAGGGATCTGATTAGGATTTACCCTCGTAGCAAGGCCGTTTTATCATGTGGAGGTTTCATTCAGGTCTCTATTTAAATAAACACTCTGTTTGTCTTTGACAGGAGAAAGACAAGACTCCGAGGAACCAGAGCCAGAGACGTCCAAACCAGCAAGAGGACACCACTGCTCCCACTGTGGAAAGGGTTTTAAACAGTTACGGGACCTGAAACAACATGAGAGAATACATACAGGAGAAAAGCCGTACCACTGCGCCCAGTGTGGAAAGAATTGTAACCACTTAAGTGGCTTGAAAAGACACGAGAGAATACACACAGGGGAGAAGCCTTACCACTGCTCCCAGTGTGGAAAGAGCTATAACCAGAGAGGATACCTGAAAAAACATGAGAGAATACACACAGGGAGTTTTAACCAGAAAGGACACCTGATCCAACATGAGAGAATACACCCAGCTGTGAAGCCATACCACTGCTCACAGTGTGCAAAGAGTTTTACAAGGTTAGGGAGCCTGAAGATTCATGAGACAATACATACAGGAGAAAAGCCGTACCACTGCTACCAGTGTGGAAAGAGTTGTAACCACTTAAGTGGCTTGAAAAGACATGAGCGAATACACACAGGGGAGAAGCCTTACCACTGCTCCCAGTGTGGAAAAAGTTTTACCCAGTTATGTAACCTGAAAACACATGAGAGAATACACACAGGGGAGAAGCCTTACCATTGCTCCCAGTGTGAAAAGAGTTTTAAGGAGTTAGGTAACCTGAGAAGACATGAGATGAACCACACAGAAGGTAAGGATGTAGGCTGTTGAACAGTAGGACATACGAAAGATGTAGGCCTCTGAACAGTAGGACATAGGACAGGAGAATGCCCAATACATTGTGGGACAGTAGTCCTTCTTTCGTTCTTAATGCGTTTGAGCCAATCGGTTGTGATGTGACACGGTAGGGGTGGTATACAGAAGATAGCCCTATTTGTTAAAAGGTTAAGTCAATATTATGGCAAGAACAGCTCAAATAAGCAAAGAGAAACGACAGTCCATCATTACTTTAAGACATGAAGTCAGTCAATCCGTTTCATTGTCAAGAACTTTGAACGTTTTTACAAGTACAGTCGCAAAAACCATCAAGCGCTATGATGAAACTGGCTCTCATGAGGACCGCCACAGGAAAGGAAGACCCAGAGTTACTTCTGCTGCAGAGGATAAGTTCATTAGAATTACCAGACTCAGAAATTGCAGCCCAAATAAATGCTTCACAGAGTTCAAGTAAGAGACACATCTCAAAATCAACTGTTCAGAGGAGACTGCGTGAATCAGGCCTTCATGGTCGAATTGCTGCAAAGAAATCACTAAAGGGTCACCACTAAGAATAAGAAACGTGCTTGGGCAAAGAAACACGAGCAATGGACATTAGACTGGTGGACATCTGTCCTTTGGTCTAATTAGTCCAAATTTGAGATTTTTAATTCCAACCGACATGTCTTTGTGAGATGCAGAGTAGGTGAACGGATGATCTCCGCATGTGTGGTTCCCACTGTGAAGCATGGAGGAGGAGGTGTGCGGGTGCTTTGCTGTTGACACTGTCAGTGATTTTATTTTGAGTTAATGGCACACTTAACCAGCATGGCTACCACAGCATTCTGCAGCGATATAGCATCTGTTTTGGGCTTAGTGGGACTATCATTTGTTTTTCAACAGGACATTGACCCAACACACCTCCAGGCTGTGTACGGGCTATTTGACCAAGAAGGAGAGTGATGGAGTGCTGCATCAGATGACCTGGCCTCCACAATCACCTGACCTCAATCCAATTGAGATGGTTTGGGATGAATTGGACCGCAGAGGTTAGGAAAAGTGGCCAACAAGTTATCAGCATGTGTTGGAACTCCTACAAGACTGTTGGAAAAGCATTCCAGGTGAAGCTGGTTGAGAGAATGCCAAGAGTGTGCAAAGCTGTCATCAAGGCAAAGGTTGGCAATTTTGAAGAATCTAAAATATTTTTTGATTTGTTGAACACTTTTTTTGGTTACATGATTCCATGTGTTATTTCATAGTTTTGATGTCTTCACTATTATTCTACAATGTAGAAAATAGTCAAAATAAAGAAAAACCCTTGAATGAGTAGGTGTGTCCAAACTTTTGACTGGTGCTCTACATAAAATCCCCTGGCAACCGCTCCAATTGACATTCCTGCATGAGACATCTGTGTTGTGTGACAAAACTGCACATTTTCGAGTGGCCTTTTATTATCCCCAGCACAAGGTGCACCTGTGTAATAATCAAGCTGTTCAATCAGCTTCTTGATATGCCACACCTGTCAGGTGGATGGATTATCTTGGCAAAGGATAAATGTTCACTAACAGGGATGTACCACTGCTCCCATTGTGGAAAGAGTTTTAACATGTTAGGAAACATGAAATATCATGAGCGAAATACACACGGGGAGAAGCCATACCATTGCGTTCAGTGTGGAAGGAGTTTTACGGAGTTAGGGAAGCAGAAAGCTCATGAGCGTATACACAGGGAGAAAGAAGCCTTACAAATTTCACTTTTCAATCCAAGGTGCTACCCAGAACGAAGGCACCGTCCACCAGACAGACTGGACTTATAAACAAACACAAACAAAAACTAACTGTTCAAGTTCAAATTAAAAGATGCAAAATAACTACAACAAGTTCTGGGACATGTTTCAGTTGTGGTTTGGTTAAAGTCTGATTGAATAAGAGAAGGAATGTTCTGTTAATTACTGATGTCCCCTTTAAGAACGGAGCAGCCTTGGTCATGTGCAGTGTTGTTCTATGTTAATCTGGTACTAACTCGTTTTAGTAAATGTGAAGCTGCAGTTCCATTCCTTTTATGCGGAGTCTTTCTTATGATATAAATAAGTAATAAGAGACACAACAGTTATTATAGAAACGTTTGCTTATAAAGCCGTTTCCACAGCCATTTCTCGCTTAGACATTTTTTACTGACACAAAAAGACCAACAACTTGTCTGTTGGCATTTATAAAAGTGCAGATCCTGTTTCCGTCAGCCCGGTCATTACTTTTGAAATGGTTGGATCAATATCCACCTTCATGATATGGATGAAGCCTGATTTGGAATGTCTGAGTAGTTCTATCTGATGTCATAATACACTCTCTGATAATCAAGTGATATTTGGAATGTCTGAGTAGTTCTATATGATGTCATAATACACCCCTCTGATAATCAAGTGATATTTGGAATGTCTGAGTAGTTCTATCTGATGTCATAATACACCCCTCTGATAGTGATACATTAGTTTCAATGCCGTACAACTCTCCTTCCGTGGTCTCCAACTGCTCTTAAATACAAGTAAAACTAAATGCATGCTCTTCAACCGATCGCTGCCTGCACCTGCTCGCCCGTTCAGCATCACTACTCTGGACGGTTCTGACTTAGAATATGTGGAAAACTACAAATACCCAGGTGTCTGGTTAGACTGTAAACTCTCCTTCCAGACTCACATAAAACATCTCCAATCCAAAGTTAAATCTAGAATTGGCTTCCTATTTCGCAACAAAGCATCCTTCACTCATGCTGCCAAACATACCCTTGTAAAACTGACCATCTTACCGATCCTCGACTTTGGCGATGTCATTTACAAAATAGCCTCCAATACCCTACTCAATAAATTGGATGCAGTCTATCAGAGTGCCATCCGTTTTGTCACCAAAGCCCCATATACTACCCACCACTGCGACCTGTACACTCTCGTTGGGTGGTCCTCGCTTCATACTCGTCGCCAAACCCACTGGCTCCAGGTCATCTACAAGACCCTGCTAGGTAAAGTCCCCCCTTATCTCAGCTCGCTGGTCACCATAGCTGCACCCACCCGTAGCACGCGTTCCAGCAGGTATATCTCACTAAGCCAATTCCTCCTTTGGCCGCCTCTCCTTCCAGTTCTCTGCTGCCAATGACTGGAAAGAACTACAAAAATCTCTGAAACTGGAAACACTTATCTCCCTCACTAGCTTTAAAGCACCAGCTGTCAGAGCAGCTCACAGATCACTGCACCTGTACATAGCCCATCTATAAATAGCCCAAACCACTACCACTTCCCCTACTGTATTTATTTATTTATTGTGCTCCTTTGCACCCCAGTATTTCTCCTTTGCACACTCATCTACTGTCAAATCTACCATTCCAGTGTTTTAATTGCTATATTGTATTTACTTCGCCACCATGGCCTATTTATTGCCTTTACCTCCCTTATCTCACCTCATTTGCTCACATTGAATATAGACTTATTTTTCTACTGTATTATTGACTGTATGTTTGTTTTACTCCATGTGTAACTCTGTGTTGTTATATGTGTCGAACTGCTTTGCTTTATCTTGGCCAGGTCGCAGTTGTAAATGACAACTTGTTCTCAACTTGCCTACCTGGTAAAATAAAGGTGAAATAAAAAATTAAATAAATATCCACCTTCATGATATGGATTAAGCCTGATTTGGAATGTCTGAGTAGTTCTATATGATGTCATAATACACCCCTCTGATAGTGATACATTTGCTCCATTGTTTCCATGTCAGTTGGTTTCCCACTCTGATGATTTATATCTGACAGAGGGGCTTTAAAGGAATAGTATGGTGACATCTTAGTGGGGCTTTAAATAAATAGGATTATTAATCATAAACTTCTATAACAACAATACACTGCAGCTTTGACATAAAGAAGAGAATGGGCTGATGGGTGGTGGTGCCATTACTGGACATAGTAACATATTAACTTTGTGCTGTTGATGTATTGCCACTAATAATATTATTTCAGAGAGTCTGAAACTCTGCTCCTAACAAGGAGATGAAGTACATCGTGTTTCAATCACAGCTTCTGGAACTCTTCAGAACTTGTCTGATGTGCAGCGAAGACACTCCAGGGACGGTGATCAAGGCTGTGGGAATGAAAATAGTGTTATCACTATGAAAGAGGGAGCAGGCAGCCATCATCCAGTCTCTCAGAAACCCATGTTGAGCCATCACTGTTCTCACTATGGAAGAGGGAGCAGGCAGCCGTCATCCAGTCTCTCAGAAACCCATGTTTAACCATCAGTGTTGTCACTATGGAAGAGGGAGCAGGCAGCCGTCATCCAGTCTCTCAGAAACCCATGTTGAGCCATCAGTGTTGTCACTATGGAAGAGGGAGCAGGAAGCCGTCATCCAGTCTCTCAGAAACCCATGTTGAGCCATCAGTGTTGTCACTATGGAAGAGGGAGCAGGAAGACGTCATCCAGTCTCTCAGAAACCCATGTTGAGCCATCAGTGTTGTCACTATGGAAGAGGGAGCAGGAAGCCGTCATCCAGTCTCTCAGAAACCCATGTTGAGCCATCAGTGTTGTCACTATGGAAGAGGGAGCAGGAAGCAGTCATCCAGTCTCTCAAGGACAAAGGTGCAGCACTGGTGTTAGTAGCTGATGACAGAAGTGACAGCCTGGACACACATCAAAGTTTGACACCGTCAGTGTTGTTGAGCAGAGAATCAACCAGATTGATTCACAGTCAGTGTTGTTGAGCAGAGAATCAACCAGATTGATTCACAGTCAGTGTTGTTGAGCAGAGAATCAACCAGGTTGATTCACAGTCAGTGTTGTTGAGCAGAGAATCAACCAGGTTGATTCACAGTCAGTGTTGTTGAGCAGAGAATCAACCAGGTTGATTCACAGTCAGTGTTGTTGAGCAGAGAATCAACCAGATTGATTCACAGTCAGTGTTGTTGAGCAGAGAATCAACCAGATTGATTCACAGTCAGTGTTGTTGAGCAGAGAATCAACCAGGTTGATTCACAGTCAGTGTTGTTGAGCAGAGAATCAACCAGGTTGATTCACAGTCAGTGTTGTTGAGCAGAGAATCAACCAGGTTGATTCACAGTCAGTGTTGTTGAGCAGAGAATCAACCAGATTGATTCACAGTCAGTGTTGTTGAGCAGAGAATCAACCAGATTGATTCACAGTCAGTGTTGTTGAGCAGAGAATCAACCAGATTGATTCACAGTCAGTGTTGTTGAGCAGAGAATCAACCAGAGAATCAACCAGGTTGATTCACAGTCAGTGTTGTTGAGCAGAGAATCAACCAGATTGTCCATGTCGAAAGTTATTCAGGTGTATAATACAATGTTTTTCTTCTATTCTGTTATTCAATTAGAAAATGTACTCTGATTGAGAACAAGCACATCTGTGAGCGTTATGCATTATAACATCGATTGACTAAATGATGACGTTGACAGCTTTGTAGTAAAACCAGGGTTGGAGTCAATTCCATTTCAATTCCAGTCAATTCAGAAAGTAAACCAAATTCCACATTTTCCTCATTGAAAACCATAGAAGAGAATTGGCATTTTCAGTTTACTTCCTGAATGCAGAATGGCAGTGAGATGCCATCCTCCTTCTCACATCCAGCCTGTTCCTGATATTCTGGTCTACATACACCACCACAATCACTTACATTCGGGAGGTATTCAGACCTCTTGACTTTTTCCACATTTTGTTATGTTACAGCCTTATTCTAAAATTGATTAAATTGGGATGTTTTCCTCATCAATCTACACACAACACCCCATAATGATAAAGCAAAGACAGGGTTTTAGAAATTTTTGCAAATATATTTTATAATTAAAAACTGAAATATAACATTTACATTAGTATTCAGACCCTTTACTCAGTACTTTGTTGAAGCACCTTTGGCAGCAATTACAGGCTCGAGTATTCTTGGGTACACCTGTATTTTTCTCACATTCTTCTCTGCAGATCCTCTCAAGCTCTGTCAGGTTGGATGGGGAGCGTCGCTGCACAGCTATTTTCAGGTCTCTCCAGAGACGTTCGATCGGGTTCAAGTCCAGGCTCTGGCTGGGCCACTCAAGGACATTCAGAGACTTGTCCCGAAGCCACTTCTGCGTTGTCTTGTCTGTGTGCTTAGGGTTGTTGTTCTGTTGGAAGCTGAACCTTTGTCCCAGTCTGAGGTCCTGAGTGCTCTGGAGCAGGTTTTCATCAATGATCTCTCTGTATTTTATTTATTTTATTTATTATTTATCCTTTATTTAACTAGGCAAGTCAGTTAAGAACAAATTCTTATTCACAATGACGGCCTACTAAAAGGCGAAAGGCCTCCTACGGCGGCTGGGATTCAAAATAAGAATACATCTGCTCTGTTCATCTTTCCATTCAATCCTGACTAGTCTCCCAGTCCCTGCCACTGAAAAACAACCCCACAGCATGATGCTGCCACCACAATGCTTCACCGTATTTGCTCTGTTGTTTACAGGATGATTTGTATCTTATAGAGCGTGGCTTTAAGGGAGTAGTACGGTCACATCTAGATAAAAACGAATGTGAAAAATGAACAGAGCAAATGTGTTTTAACACCTTACCTATTCATGGAAGTATTTATTCATCATCCGTGCTTCTACACCTGCATTGCTTGCTGTTTGGGGTTTTAGGCTGGGTTTCTGTACAGCACTTTGAGATATCAGCTGGTGTACGAAGGTCTATATAAATACATTTTATTTTATTTGATATTCATATTCAGCATCTACGTCTGTGTACAGGAAAGTATTATTTGTAAGACGTAAGAGAAAAAACATCAGCTTATTGTTCAATTATTATGACGTTCTTTCCAATACAAAAAGTGTAGTAACTATTGTTTCCAAACTGCGTTACCCACTCCAGTCAGCAGATGGCGGATGTGCGTATTTCAGGTGATGCTTCTTGCGTGACGTATAATTTACTGGACCGGACGCTTCTTCAGGAACAACAACACGGCTACTCTTTCATCCATCTCGGTAGCTTGCTAGCCAACATAAAACTGAAAGATTGACGCTTTAGACCACGTTAATGTAAATTATCTAATCTCAATGTTGTAAACACAATTCTGTAGACGTATTAACTGGTTAACTTTAACCTAATTTGCTTGTTCAATTTGCAAACTTGTTAAAGATTGATGCTGAGCCTAGCACTAGGCTAGTCGCTAATGCTAACTCGCTAGCTAACATCCCTGACCATGAGTTCACTAAACTACTCATCCCCTGCTAAAGAAGAGGAGGTCTGCTGTACGGAGAAAGAAGCTCTGGCGCTGAACATTGTCGTGGAAGAAGAAGAGGAGGGTATTACAGTGAAAGGAGAGAAAGAACCTTTCAGAATGGAAGAGGAGGCTGTTATAGTGAAAGAAGAAGAGGCTTTTATAGTGAAAGAAGAAGAGGCTGTTATAGTGAAAGAAGAAGAGAAAGAACCTTTCAGAATGAAAAAGGAGGAAGAGGAGGCTATCTCAATAAAGGTGAAGATGGAAGACGTTTTTGGAGTGAAAGAGGAGGAGACAGAATATCAGATTATCACCAGTGAGTACTGACTTAAAAGCAGGGGCACAAACTATGCAGTTGTTGAACTGTGGGGGCATTCTACTGAAGTTCTATACTTGAATATGTTTCGAGCAAGGATGCCAACAAACAACGCATACACAGTTGTATAGTGGCAGAAATAGGATACCGGGTAGGGAGTGGGCTATTTCATAAGGGTGGGTATGATTTGAGGAACGTTCCAACAGGAATCCGTTCCAAAAACTTCGTAAATATCAAGGTTGCCAACAAACAACGCATACAGTCGTATAACAGTAGAATGACATACCGGGTAGGGAGTGAGCTATGTAATTACTTTTTCACTCACCACGTTTATTCCGAAAAATGTCTGTCCTCACTCTGGTAGCCTATGGACAACCATTGAGATGAGTTGATGCCTATTTGGCAGCTAGTTAGCTTGGTGAATTGATCTACTTTGTATGCGTTGTTTGTGAGCATCCTTGTTATTTATGAAGATTCGTGTTGGAACGTTCCACAAATTATACCCACCCGTTTCCTACTGTATACATTCTTAAAGGTTCAATCTGCCATTGGTACATTTATTTTGGGGACTTATAAATTAGATGTATTGAATTCTCCATGTGGTCTATATTAAAGTTCCCCTCATCTAATATAACAGTCTTTTCAAATTCAATATTGTTGCATAATTTCTACTTAAAATATCAAAGGGACACAAAAGGCACCCATTTAGTAGAACGACCCTTTAACATTTGCATCACAAATAATATTTTATAGGCCCTTTTTAGACACATTCATGCCTATTGTAAGACCCAATGAATCACAGTGGTGGAAAAAGTACCCAATTGTCATACTTGAATATAAGTAAAGATACCTTTAATAGAAAATTACTCAGGTATACGTGAAAGTCACCCTTTCACATTTGCATCACAAACAATATATTTAAAAATCATGATGAAAGTGGCCATTTTTTTTGGTCTCTTGTAAGACCCTATGATTGTAATAGACGGTTATAAGTTGACTGTCTGTTTGATGTTGTCATTCAAGCAGGAGAGAGACATGACTATGGTGGATCCTCTGGGGAGCCTCAACAACATCCTGATGCTGACGAGTCAGAGAAGAGTCTCTCCAGAACAGAACACCAGATGGTACAGCTCGGTCTGGTCTAGCATACAGCTTGCTCTATCAGGGTCTGGGCTGGGTTTCTGTAAAGCACTTTATGACAACAGTGACATCAGCATCCATAATGATATGTGTCTGTGTCCCCTCTTTATGGTTACCAGGACAACGCTAGCCCTTCCTCCCTCCCGGAGTCCCCGTGCCGTGCCTCTCCCGGTAGCGCCTTACTGCTGGGTTTGAAGAGGTTGTCTGTGCTGCTGGTGGACTGCAGGAAAACAACAGGGCTGAGTGGAACTGTGAGAGGAGGAGGAGAGAAGAAAGGATCAGATTTGACTCATCAAAGTAAGTGCTGTAGTTTAGTTTGAACAAATAAAATAGATCTGGTATCTGTTACCAGGACAACCAGCAGAGTTCTGTTAGTTGACAGGAAGATAGACTGGTATCTGTTACCAGGACAACCAGCAGAGTTCTGTTAGTTGACAGGAAGATAGACTGGTGGATATGGATGTTATGAATATCATAACACTGAAAAAGGATTCTGCCAATGAAAAGAGAGAAACCAATAGACCATATTAAACCTTGATGAACGTTAGCTTTAGAGAGAAAGCTTCAAGATGATCTGATGTAAGGTGCGTGTTTTACAAAAACCTTTCCTAAAAACATTATGGATGTTACATTGCCTGTCCCAGTCAACCCCCCCTATCTTTACAAGACTGTAGAACAGGCAAATTAAACTCCAGACACTTCAATTTGGCCTGTTTTAATTAATTAACTAATACTGGAGGAAAGCTGTGATCAGGCTGCCCACTCAAGCAAAAGCTTCGAACTGTAACCAGTGCCTGCAACCTGGTTCAGGTTATCAATCAACCTACCAGGGTAGTTACAAACAGTAGAGGAATGAAATCGTCAACATGTATTGATCATATCTTTACTAATGCTGCAGAAATTTGTTTGAAAGCAGTATCCAGATTCATCAGATGTAGTGATCACAATATAGTAGCCATGTCTAGGAAAACCAAAGTTCCAAAGGCTGGGCCTAATATTGTGTATAAGAGGTCATACAATTTTTTGTAGTGATTCCTATGTTGTTGATGTAAATAATATTTGTTGTTCCGTGGTGTGTAATGACGAGCAACCAGACGCTGCCCTTGACACATTTATGAAATTGCTTATCCCAGTTACTAATAAGCATGAACCTGTTAAGAAAATGACTAAAGACTGTTAAATCCACCTGGATTGATGATAATTTTAAAATGGTATGATGAAGAGGGAGGAGGCAAAAGAGATGGCAAATAGGTCTGGCTGTACAACTGATTGGCAAACGTGTTGCAAATTGAGAAATCATGTGACTAAACTGAATTAAAAGAAGAATGAACTACACTATGAAACAAAGATAAATGACAAAGAATGATAGTAAAAAGCAGCTGCATCATTCATTGAATCAGATTCATCACAAAACCCACTGATATTGCCAACTACTTGAACTATTTTTTCATTGGCAAGATTAGCAAATTTAGACATGACATGCCAGCAACAAACGCTGATAGTACACATCCAAGTATATCTAACCAAATTATGAAAGACAAGCGTTGTAATTTTGAGTCTGTGAAGTAAGTGTGGAAGAGGTGAAACAATTACAAATATGATGTCATAGTGAATTCATGACATGTGAATGAACAAGCCTTTTCATACTTTATAATATGGCTGTATATATAGACTTACTATATGTAGTTACTATCAGTTTTAGTTTTATGTAGACTGAACAAAATATAAATGCAACATTCAACGATTTACAGTTCATATAAGGAAATCAGTCACTGTAAATAAATGAATTAGGCCCTGATCTATGGACTTGACATGACTGGGAGGGCATAGGCCCACCCACTGGGAAGCCAGGCAATTCCGAAGGAGTTTTTCCCCACAAAAGGGCTTTATTACAGAGAGACGTTCTACTCAGTTTTATCCAGTGTCCGGATGGCTGTGGAAGTTTTGGTTATTCGTGGTCTGCGTTTGTGAGGTCGGTTGGACATACTGCCAAATTCTCTAAAACGACGTTGGAGGCAGCTTATGGTAGAGGAATTTACAGTACCAGTCAAAAGTGTGGGGACACCTACTCATTCCAGGGTTTTGCTTTATTTTTTACTATGTTCTACTGTGTAGAATAATAGTGAAGACATCAACTATGAAATAACACATCATGTAGTAACCAAAAATTGTTAACCAAATCAAAATATACTTTATATTTGAGATTCTTCAAAGTAGCCACCCTTTTCCTTGATGACAACTTTGCACACTATAGGCATTCTCTCAACCAGCTTCATGTGGTAATCACCTGGAATGCATTTCGATTAACATCTGTGCCTTGTTAAGTTAATTTGTGGATTTTATTTCCTTCTTAATGCGTTGGAGCCAATCAGTTGTGTTGTGACGAGTTAGGGGTGGTATACATATGATAGCCCTAGTTGGTAATAGACCAAGTCCATATTATGGCAAGAACAGCTCAAATAAGCAAAGAGAAACAACTGTCCTTTAAGACATAAAGGTCAGTCAATCAGGAAAATGTCAAGAACTTTGAAAGTTTCTTCAAGTGCAGTCGCAAAAACCATCAAGTGCTTTAATGAAACGGGCTCTCATGAGGACCACCACAGGAATGGAAGACCCAGAGTTACTTCTACTGCAGAGGATAAGTTCATTAGAGTTACCAGCATCAGAAATTGCAGCCCAAATAAATGCTTCACAGAGTTCAATTAAGAGACACATCTCAACATCAACTGTTCAGAGGAGTCTGTGTGAATCAGGCCTTCATGGTCGAATTGCTGCAAAGAAACCACTACTAAAGGACACCAATAATAAGAAGAGACTTGCTTTAGCCAAGCAACACGATCAATGGAGATTAGACTTGTGGAAATCTGTCTTTCGGTCTGATGAGTCCAAATTTGAGATTTTTGGTTCCAAGTGCCATATCTTTGTGAGACGCAGAGTAGGTGAACGGAAGATCTCTGCATGTGTGGTTCCCGCCGTGAAGCATGGAGGAGGAGATTTGATGGTGTGTGGGTGCTTTGCTGGTGACACTGTCAGTGATTTTATTTAGAATTCAAGGCACACTTAGCCAGGTTGGCTACCACAGTATTCTGCAGCGATACGCAATCCCATCTGGTTTGGGCTTAGTGGGACTATCATTTGTTTTTCAACAGGACAATGACCCAAAACACACCTCCAGGTAGTGTAAGGGCTATTTGACCAAGGAGAGTGCTGCATTAGATGACCTGGCCTCCACAATCCCCCGACCTCAACCAAATTGAGATGGTTTGGGATGGAGTTGGACCGCAGAGTGAAGGAAAAGCAGCCAACAAGTGCTCAGCATATGTGGGAACTCCTTCAAGACTGTTGGAAAAGCATTCCAGGTGAAGCTGGTTGAGAGAATGCCAAGAGTGTGCAAAGCTGTCATCACAGCAAAGGGTGGCTACTGTGAAGAATCTAAAATATTTAGATTTGTTTAACACTTCTTTTGGTTACTATATGATTCCATGTGTTTTTTAATAATTTTGATGTCTTCACTATTATTCTACAAGGTAGAAAATAGTAAAAATTAAGAAAAACCCTTGAATGAGTAGGTGAGTCCAAACTTTTGACTGGTACTGTACATTACATTCCCTGGCACCAGCTCCAGTGGACATTCCTGCAGTCAGCATGCCAGTTGCACGCTCCCTCTGAGACATCTGTGGCATTGTCTTGTGTGACAAAACTGCACATTTTAGTGTGGCTTTTATTGTCCCAAGCACAAAGTGCACCTGTGTAATGATAATGCTGTTTAATCAGATTCTTGATATGCCACACCTGTCAGGTGGATGGATTATTTTGGCAAAGGATAAACGTTCACTAACAGGGACGTAAACAACGTTGTGCACAAAATTCTGCAATCTTTTATTTCAGCTCATGAAACATGGGACCAACACTTTACATTTTGCGTTTATATTTTTGTTCAGTATAGTTGCTATCAGTTTTAGGAACATATGTCATAGTGAATTCATGACATGTGAATGAACAAGCCTTTTAATATTTTTTTAAAATGGCTATATAGTTTTAGGAACATCTCCCCAATATATTTCACCAGATTTTTCTACTCTACCCGAAATGTCAGAACATCAGCGACTTGTCAAAATGTAGAAAATTTGTGAACATCTAAATAAATTGGGCCATTTAAACAGCATGTGTCGAACCCTTTCGACAATGCGGAGATGTTTTTGATGTGCTTTGTGTCTTCGACGTAAAAACAAGTTTTGGACTTCCACAGAAATTTTACTTCTTTACTTATTTTAGGTTTAAAGAAGTGTGTAGGTCACGTTCTGTATCATACAGCTATGGAATATATATATATACAGGTGGTTCAATATATATATAGTAAATAAGTAAAAAAAATATATATATATATATATTGAACCACCTGCTCGATAGGAATCCAGCCATGTCTTCAGTGTCATAGAACTGTTTAGTTTTTTGTGTTCTGACTTGTAAAACAGAATGAATATAATAAGTAATGTAAACATATCAGTAATTACCAGGAAGCTCTACAACATAATTTGTTTTAAAATCACACCAAGATTAAAACTGGCCTCAGATTATTGAGGGATCTGATTAGGATTTACCCTCGTAGCAAGGCCGTTTTATCATGTGGAGGTTTCATTCAGGTCTCTATTTAAATAAACACTCTGTCTTTGGCAGGAGAAAGACCAGACTCAGAGGAACCAGAGACGTCCAAACCAGCAAGACGACACCAGTGCTCCCATTGTGGAAAGGGTTTTAACCAGATAGGGGACCTGAAAACACATGAGAGAATACACACACAGGTAAAGCCTTACCACTGCTCCCAGTGTGGAACGGGTTGTAACCGGTTAAGGGACCTGAAACAACATGAGAGAATACACACAGGGGAGAAGCCTTACCACTGCTCCCAGTGTGGAAAGCGTTTTACTCAGTTATGTAACCTGAAAACACATGAGCGTATACACACAGGGGAGAAGCGTTACCACTGCTCCCAGTGTGGAAAGAGTTTTACAACATTTGGGAGCCTGACAATACATGAGAGAATACATACAGGAGAAAAGCTGTACCACTGCTCCCAGTGTGGAAAGAGTTTTAACCAGAAAGGATACCTGAAACAACATGCGAGAATACACACAGGGGAGAAGCCTTACCACTGCTCCCAGTGTGGAAAGAGTTTTAACCAGAAAGCCCACCTGAACCAACATGAGAGAATACACACAGGAGAGAAGTCTTACCACTGCTCCAAGTTTGGAACAGGTTTTAACCAGTTAAGGGACCTGAAACGACATGAGAGAATACATACAGGGGAGAAGCCTCACCACTGTTCCCAGTGTGGAAAGAGTTTTACAATGTTGGGGAGCCTGAAAATACATGAGAGAATGCATACAGGGGAAAAGCCGTACCACTGCTCCCAGTGTGGAAAGAGTTTTACAACATTAGGGACCCTGAAAATACACGAGAGAATGCATACAGGAGAAAAGCCGTACCACTGCTCCCATTGTGGAAAGAGTTTTACCCACTTAAGTAACCTAAAAACACACGAGAGAATACACACAGGGGAGAAGCCTTACCACTGCTCCCAGTGTGGAAAGAGTTTTACCCACTTGTGTAACCTGAAAACGCATGAGCGAATACATACAGGAGAGAAGTCTTACCACTGCTCCCAATGTGAAAAGAGTTTTACAGAGTTGGGTAACATGAGAAAACATGAGATAAAACACAGAGGAGATAAAGAAGTAGGCTGCTGAACATTAGGACATAGGACAAATATAGGCCTCTGAACAGTGATAAATGGTACAGGTGCAGGTCCAATACATGTGTCTTGACAGTGAGAAATGGTACAGGTGCAGGTCCAATACATGTGTCTTGACTTTCCAGTGTTTTCCCTACTGCATGTATTAAAGTGGATTGTGTTTGTGGATTTGTTTGCTGACTTCACAAAATGAATTTCCATGTAAATGGACAAAGTATATCATATTTTGTATATCGTACTTTGATCTCAATTTGAGAGACAAAAATATCCAGTTAGAGCAGGGTTTCCCAACTCAGTCCTTGGGGGAAGGTCAGCTTTACTATTGAACATAGAATGGAGATTCCATCAATGTAATTGTCTGCATCATGGGTAAATGCACATATATACTGTTATCTCAGAATGATGTTGGGGATAATTAAGTAGTGGTACTATAATGTAAACTCCAACAGAAATTAATTTACATGTATAACTTCAAGTTAAACAATAATTTTCACTCATGACAACTGGTTTCAATTACATTTTCATCAAACTAACAAGCAAATACTTTCTGAATTTATTGTTACAAATCAACTTGCAAGGTTTCTAGCCAACTAGCCTGCTAACATTAGCCTTACCAGCCTATGTATAATGTACACTACCATTCAAAACTTTTAGAACACCTCAGTTTTTCCAGTTTGTATTGAAATTCATACAGTTGAATGTCTTAATGTACTCTGAAATTAAAGCATCGAAACAAATAAACAATTGGAGACAAAAAAAAAAAATGGTGGAGTTGTTTTATTTATCAAAATGTAATCAAAAAAATGTTGACTCCTCAAAGTAGCCACCTTTTTGCAGACATAACAGCCGAACAAACTCGTGGCATTCTTTCTACAATGGAAATCGAATTATTGTTTGGAATGTTCTTCCCAACACTGTTACAGAAATTCCCACGTGTTACATGGGTTTCTTTGCTTTCAACCTTCTGCTCAGTTCATCCCAAACCTGCACCATGGGGGTTTAAGGATGGAGACTGTGCTGGCCATTCCATGATTTGAAGACTTTTCTTCTAAGGTAGTTCTGACATAGCCTGGAGGTATGTTTTGGGCCATTATCTTGCTGTAGGATGAACCCCATAGCCTGGAGGTATGTTTTGGGCCATTATCTTGCTGTAGGATGAACCCCATAGCCAGGTGGTATGTTTTGGGCCATTATCTTGCTGTAGGATGAACCCCATAGCCTGGAGTTATGTCCCGGGTCATTATCTTGCTGTAGTATATATATATACACAGTTGAAGTTGTAAGTTTACATACACTTAGGTTGGAGTCATTAAAACTTGTTTTTCAACCACTCCACAAATGTCTTTTGGACCAAGGACCAAGCAGCGTGGTAACAGGCGGCAGCAGCAGCAGGAGAAGCAGCGACCTAAATCTCAGGACTCCTGGACATGGGAGGAAATATTAGACGGCAAGGGACCATGGGCACAGCCGGGTGAATATCGCCGCCCCAAGGCAGAGCTGGAGGCAGCAAAAGCCGAGAGGCGGCATTACGAGGAGCTCGGCAGCACGGCTGGAAGACGAGAGGCAGCCCCAAAAATGTCTTGGGGGGGGGGGATACACGGGGAGTGTGGCGATTTCAGGTAGGAGACCTGCGCCAACTTCCCGTGCTTACCATAAGGAGCCGAGGATGGAATCAGAGCAGTCGGCGAAGTTGAGGTGTGAGTCTGAGAATGTTGAGGAGTTATTGGACAGATTGGAGGAGAGTGAATGGAGGGGAGATTATGAGACATTCGAGGAGTTGTTGATAAAATTGGAGGAGAGTGAAGAGAGAGAGCTGTTGGTTTGGCGTAGTATGCACAGTATTCGCCCTGAGGAGCGTGTTAGCTGTCTGATGCCACATGTGTCAGTTCCTAGTACTCATCCTGAAACATGTGTTAAAGTTCCGGAACATTGATTGATGCCGGCTACACACACCAGGTCTCCAGAGTACCTTCACAACCCGGGGTGTTTTGTTCCTGCTCCCTGCACTCGCCCAGAAGTGCGTGTTTCCAGTCCGGTACCACCAGTTCCGGCACCAGGCCTCCTGTGCGCCTCCCTAGCCCTGCACGTCCTGTGCCAGCTCAGCGCACCAGCTCTCCTGTGGTAGCCCCACGTACCAGCTCTCCTGTGGCAGCCCCTCGCACCAGCCCAGTACCACCAGTGCCAACACCACGTACCAGGCTTCCTGTGCGTCTCCAGAGTCCAGTATGCCCTGTTCCTGCTCCCCGCACTCGCCCAGAGGTGCGTGTCCCCAGCCCGGTACCACCAGTTCCGGCACCACGCACCAGGCCTACTGTGCGCCTCAGCAGGCCAGAGCTGCCCGTCTGTCCAGCGCCGCCTGAGCTGCCCGTCTGTCCAGCGCCGCCTGAGCTGCCCGTCTGTCCAGCGCCGCCTGAGCTGCCCGTCTGTCCAGCGCCGCCTGAGCCGGCCGTCTGTCCAGCGCCATCTGAGCCGCCCGCCAGTCAGGAGCCGCCAGAGCCGCCCGCCAGTCAGGAGCCGCCAGAGCCGCCCGCCAGTCAGGAGCCGCCAGAGCCGCCCGCCAGTCAGGAGCCGCCAGAGCCGCCCGCCAGTCAGGAGCCGCCCGCCAGTCCGGAGCTGTCCCTCAGTCCGGAGCTGCCCTTCAGTCCGGAGCTACCCCTCAGTCCTGAGCTACCCTTCAGTCTTGAGCTACCCCTCAGTCTTGAGCTACCCTGCTGTCAATCGTTGTCCCTGATTGGGAACCATATTTAGGTAGCCTGTTTTCTGTTGGGTTTTGTGGGTGGTTGTCTTCAGTCTTTGTTTGTCTGCACCAGATAGAACTGTTTCGGTTTTCACGTTTGTTGTTTTGTAATTTGTAGTGTTCAGTTTTTGATATTCATTAAATTAAGATGAACACTAATCACGCTGCGCTTTGGTCCTCTCCTTCTTCCACCGACGAAAGCCGTTACAAAGTAATTTTTCCAACAATTGTTTACAGACAGATTATTTCACTTATCATTCACTGTATCACAATTCCAGTGGGTCAGAAGTTTACAAACACTAAGTTGACTGTGCCTTTAAACAGCTTGGAAAATTCCAGAAAATGATGTCATGGCTTTAGCAGCTTCTGATAAATTATGTCAATTAGCCTAAGTCAATTGGAGGTGTGGATGTATTTCAAGGCCTACCTTCAAACTCTGTGCCTCTTTGCTTGACATCATGGGAAAATTAAAAGAAAAAAAATTGTAGACCTCCACAAGTCTGGTTCATCCTTGCGAGCAATTTCCAAATGCCTGAAGGTACCACGTTCATCTGTACAAACAATAGTACGCAAGTATAAACACCATGGGACCACGCAGCCGTCATACTGCTCAGGAAGGAGACGCGTTCTGTCTCCTAGAGATGAACGTACTTTGGTGCGAAAAGTGCAAATCAATCCCAGAACAACAGCAAAGGACCTTGTGAAGATGCTGGAGGAAACGGGTACGAAAGTATCTATATCCACAGTAAAATGAGTCCTATATCGACGTAACCTGAAAGGCCGCTCAGCAAGGAAGAAGCCACTGCCCCAAAACCGCCATAAAAAAGCCAGACTACGGTTTGCAACTGCTCATTGGGACAAATATCGTACTTTTTGGAGAAATGTCCTCTGGTCTGATGAAACAAAAATAGAAATGTTTGGCCATAATGACCAACGTCATGTTTGGAGGAAAAAGGGGGAGGCCTGCAAGCCGAAGAACACCATCCCAACCGTGAAGCACGGGGGTGGCAGCATCATGTTGTGGTGGTGCTTTTCTGCAGGAGGGACTGGTGTACTTCAGGGTGGTATGCCAGCAGCATACCACCCTGCATACCACTGCTGGCTTGCTTCTGAAGCTAAGCAGGGTTGGTCCTGGTCAGTCCCTGGATGGGAGACCAGATGCTGCTGGAAGTGGTGTTGGAGGGCCAGTAGGAGGCACTCTTTCCTCTGGTCTAAACAAAGATCCCAATGCCCCAGGGCAGTGATTGGGTACACTGCTCTGTGTAGGGTGCCGTCTTTCGGATGGGACGTTAAACGGGTGTCCTGACTCTCTGGGGTCATTAAAGATCCCATGGCACTTGTCGTAAGAGTAGGGGTGTTAACCCCGGTGTCCTGGCTAAATTCCCAATCTGGCCCTCAACCATCACGGTCACCTAATAATCCCCAGTTTACAATTGGCTCATTCATCCCCCTCCTCTCCCCTGTAACTATTCCCCAGGTCGTTGCTGCAAATGAGAACGTGTTCTCAGTCAACTTACCTGGTAAAATAACGGATAAATAAAAAAATAAAATAAAAAAACTTCACAAAATAGATGACATCATGAGGTAGGAAAATTATGTGGATATATTGAAGCAACATCTCAAGACATCGGTCAGGAAGTTAAATCTTGATCACAAATGGGTCTTCCAAATGGACAATGACCCCAAGCATACTTCCAAAGTTGTGGCAAAAAAGGACAGCAAAGTCAAGGTATTGGAGTGGCCATCACAAAGCCCTGACCTCAATCCTATAGAAAATGTGTGGGCAGAACTGAAAAAGCGTGTGTGAGCAAGGAGGCCTACAAACCTGACTCAGTTACACCAGCTCAGTCAGGAGGAATGGGCCAAACTTCACCCAACTTATTGTGGGAAGCTTGTGGAAGGCTACCCGAAATGTTTGACCCAAGTGAAACAATTTAAAGGCAATGCTACCAAATACTAATTGACTGTAATGTAAACTTCTGACACACTGGGAATGTGATGAAGAAATAAAAGCTGAAATATATAATTCTCTCTACTATTATTCTGACATTTCACATTCTTAAAATAAAGTGGTGATCCTAACAGACCTAAGACAAGGAATTTTTACTAGGATTAACTGTCAGGAATTGTGAAAAACTGAGTTTAAATGTATTTGGCTAAGGTGTATGTAAACTTCCGACTTCAACTGTGTATATATACAGTGGGGAGAACAAGTATTTGATACACTGCCGATTTTGCAGGTTTTCCTACTTACAAAGCATGTAGAGGTCTGTAATTTTTATCATAGGTACACTTCAACTGTGAGAGACGGAATCTAAAACAAAAATCCAGAAAATCACATTGTATGATTTTTAAGTAATTAATTTGCATTTTATTGCATGACATAAGTATTTGATCACCTACCAACCAGTAAGAATTCCGGCTCTGACAGACCTGTTAGTTTTTCTTTAAGAAGCCCTCCTGTTCTCCACTCATTACCTGTATTAACTGCACCTGTTTGAACTCGTTACCTGTTGTTACGAATCCCTTTGGCCCGACAGTCTAGGGGGGATGGTAGTGGGACCCGTAACACAACTCATGCAAATTATTATAGTGACAACGTAACAGTGAGAACAAAGAACACAGACAACTTAATTACCGTCAAACACTAAATGTTTATTTATAAATACTAAACACACGGTAAATGGGGGGAGCAGGAAAAGGGGCTGAGCGGGACCCAAGGAATGAAAGAATAATCCAAAAACACCCCTAAGCTAGACTAGCCTACGTCACAAATAGCTAACTAACCAAAAATACAGGGGGTGGTCCGCCCAGTTCTAACTAGTGTTTTTATAACAAAGTTTACCTACGGGTAGTGTAGCCCAAGGGCAACTTGTCTGGTTACCCCCTTTTCCCACCAGCAAACAAACACTCAACACCATAACCAAAAACAATACTCACAGATGGGGACCAAGTGATATGTAGCTGCAAACCATACAAGCGATCTACAGACAGACAGCATGTTACACAGAGATTGAGCTGGGGAGAAA
The DNA here is from genome assembly GCF_045679555.1 of Salvelinus alpinus. Lineage (NCBI taxonomy): Eukaryota > Metazoa > Chordata > Actinopteri > Salmoniformes > Salmonidae > Salvelinus > Salvelinus alpinus. The sequence continues at coordinate 103,623,551 of NC_092087.1, forward strand.
ACAACTGACAGGGGTTTTAAACCAAGGGAAAGGGACTGTGATTGGGTAAGGGAAAAGGAGCAGGTGTCTTCTGATTAGCGACTGATTGATGACTGATTGGGGAATGATGATGGTCACCTGTGAGTAAGGGAGAAGGAGAGAAAAGAAATACACACAGGATACACACAGAACACTTGTATCCGTAACACTCCCACCCTTAAAAGAGCAACCCTAGGGGGATTGCGAAAAGTATTTACAAACATACTAACATCATATTTCTCACACACGAGACAAAGCATCTGCCAACACATAATTGTCAACAGAAACTGGTTACCCGATTTTGTCTTCGGTAACGGTCCAACACAATCAACCACCACATGTTCGAATGGTTCACCTATGACAGGTATTGGACAAAGAGGAGCGGGAGGAATAACCTGATTTGGTTTTCCTGTTGTCTGACATGTGTGGCAGGTACGACAGTACTGAGCCACATCTTGTTTTAAACCTGGCCAAAAGAAATGGCGAAGGATCCGATCATATGTTTTTGTGATTCCTAAATGACCAGACCATGGGTGATCATGAGCAAGGGATAACACATTTTGTCGAAAGGCTGTAGGAATCACTATTTGGTAAACAGCATTCCAATCTCCGCCTGCGTCATCATGGGACGTCCATTTACGCATGAGGAGATTACCCTCAATGAAGTAAGCCACGTTCTTCTTCTTTACCTCTTCCAATGAGACAACACTAGAAAAACATTTAGCAAGCTTGGTGTCAACCTTTTGGTTTGCAACCAGCTGCTCACGAGTGACTGGTAACTGTATTGCATCAGCAATAAGTTCAACATTCTTCGCTTCTTTCCTGGGCTGTTTGTCAGAGGTGATCAGCTTCCCAGAGGTAGCGCACAACCCATCCTCTTGATCATCCTCTTTGAACAGAACAGTGTTCGACAAATCTATCACGTCACCCTCTTGTCGTGCCTGAGCACGAGTGACAGCACAAGCAGGGAACACATGTGGATAACTCTGTGCCAGCTCATTGGAGAGAGAGTGGTCACTTTTATCCATTACCTCCAATACGGGTACTACCTTTCCTCCGGCAATATCGTTACCCATTATAAAGGTCACACCTTTTACTGGCAACCTAGGACGTACCCCCACTCTGAATATTCCACTGATTAACTCAGTGTACTTTCACAAAGTGCAATGGCACTGGGACAAAACCCATTTCAATACCCTGAACTAACACACTGGAACCACAGTATGTATCGTCGGATAAGGGCAACACATCAGACAATATAAACGACTGCGCCGCACCAGTATCTCTAAGGATTTTAACCGGACGCTGAGACGCTTCGTCATTCGCTAGGGACACAAAACCCTCGAAAATGAACGGTTCATAACTACGGTCGGGAACTGGGTCTTTCAAAATACGTTTACCCTTAGGCACCTGTTTCGTTTCAGACCTCACAACCGTACGAATTAGACCAACACCTGTTGGTGGCTTGGCACGAAGAGGCATCCCTTGTTTACGTTTTAGCAGGAAGCAATCATTAATCATATGTCGCACCTTATGACAATAGAAACAGGGACGCTCATTTTTCTGGCGTGCTTGATATACTGCTGGCCGACTAGGGCTATAAGTAGGCAATTCTGTAACTCTACTCTCAGTATGAGCCGAAAACACACTCTTGTGCGTCAACACAAACTCGTCTGCCAACACAGACGCTTCTGACAGGGAGGATACTTTCTGTTCGTTTAGGTACACTACAATGCGTTCAGGTAAGCAATTTTTAAACTCTTCCAACAAAATTAACTCCCGGAGAGAGTTAAAATCAGTTACCTTGCTAGCAGCATGCCATTTATCAAACAGATTTCCCTTCTCTCTAGCAAATTCCACATAAGTCTTACTAGAAGACTTCTTATGAGACCTAAATCTCTGTCGGTATGCCTCAGGCACAAGCTCATAGGCGCGAAGAACAGTAGCTTTGACCACTTCATAATTTAAACTGTCTTCAAGAGGTAGCGCTGACAAAACCTCTTGGGCTTTACCAGTTAATTTACACTGAAGTAATAGGCACCATACCTCTTCAGGCCATTTCAAGGCTACGGCTATACGTTCAAATACACAAAAATAGGAGTCAACCTCTGACTCTCTGAACACAGGTACTAAGGCAATCTGCCTACTAATGTCAAAAGTGTTGGAAGCTACAGCTGGTGAGGACTCCTCACTAACAGTCGCTGCAGGCCTTAAGGCTAGCCTCGCTGTCTCTGCCTCCAGTTCCATCTGGCGCATTTGTAACTCCATCTGCCGCTGTTCTCGTTCTTTTTCTGCCTCAATTTTACACATCTCCAACTGGAGAGTCTCTCGCCTTTCCTCTTTTTCTGCCTCAATTTTACACTGCCGCTGTTCTCGTTCTGCCTCAAGTTTACACATCTCCAACTGGAGAGTCTCTCGCCTAATTTGGGCTCTCTCTTCCGCCTCCAGTTGGAACTGTACGGAACGGACATCCCTCCTGGCATCACCGGTTGAAAGTGGGGAGAGTGGATCAAAACGGGGCAATGTGGCAGGTGCTTTAGCCTCGCCCTCAGACACCACTGGGCTTAGAGGAGCAGCAACATCCCCTACAGGGGTAGTAGGCTCAGGCAGCGGTAATACAAGCACCTGCTCTTCCAACAAAACATTTAACACTAGTTGTTTAACCTCCGCTTTAACTAAACCCGGCGGAATCGATACCGAATAATGGTCAGCCAAGGTCATTAAATCAACTCTACGACACCTATCAAAAACCTCCCACGAAGGGTTATCCAAAAAGGACTTCAAATCAAATGTAGCCATTTTTAAATACTACACAGAGCCAACAAATAGCAAACACTAATTCTACTTTAGCTATAACGTTCAACACTGAACTAGACCACTAAAACAATCTGCACAAGTGGTATGGGTGTCAGCAATGAAAGATCCCGGATGAGCCCCCACTTATGTTACGAA
>NC_092087.1:103626620-103749156 GCF_045679555.1 Salvelinus alpinus
GAGTTATTTACTGTGAAAAAAAAATAACTTACAACATCAACAACATAGGAATCAAACAATTGTATGACCTCTTATATAGCACATTAGGCCCAGACTTTTGGAACTGTGGTTTTCCTAGATATGGCTACTATATTGTGATCACTACATCCAATGAATTTGGATACTGCTTTCAAACAAATTTCTGCAGCATTAGTAAAGATATGATCAAAATATGTTGATGATTTAATTTCTTTACTGTTTGTAACTACCCTGGTAGGTTGATTGATAACCTGAACAAGGTTGCAGGCACTGGTTACAGTTCAAAGCTTTCTCTTGAGTAGGCAGCCTGATCACAGCTTTCCTCCAGTATTAGTTCATTAATTAACAGTGTCTTGAGTTTAGTTTGCCTGTTCTACAGTCTTGTAAAGATAGGGGGGTTGACTGGGACAGGCAATGTAACATCCATAATGTTTTAAGGAAAAGTTTTTGTAAAATTTGCACCTTACAACGGATCATTGAAACTTTCTCTCCAAAGCTAACTTTCATCAAGGTTTTATATGGTCTATTGGTTTCTCTCTTTTCATTGGCAGAATCCTTTTTCAGTGTTATGATATTCATAACATCCATATCCACCAGTCTATCTTCCTGTCAACTAACAGAACTCTGCTGGTTGTCCTGGTAACAGATACCAGTCTATCTTCCTGTCAACTAACAGAACTCTGCTGGTTGTCCTGGTAACAGATACCAGTGAACAGATCTATTTATTTGTTCAAACTGAACTACAGCACTTACTTTGATGAGTCAAATCTGATCCTTTCTTCTCTTCTCGTCCTCTCACAGTTCCACTCAGCCCAGTTGTTTTCCTGCAGTCCACCAGCAGCACAGACAACCTCTTCATACCCAGCAGTGAGGCGCTACCGGGAGAGGCACGACACAGGGACTTCGGGAGGGAGGAAGGGCTAGCGTTGTCCTGGTAACCAAAAAGAGGGGACACAGACACATATCATTATGGATGCTGATGCCACTGTTGTCATGAAGTGTCTTTACAGAAACCCAGCCCAGACCCCGATAGAGCAGGCTGTATGCTAGACCAGACCAAGCTGTACCATCTGGTGTTCTGATCTGGAGAGACTCTTCTCTGACTCGTCAGCATCAGGATGTTGTTGAGGCTCCCCAGAGGATCCACAATAGTCATGTCTCTCTCCTGTGTTAACGAGGACATCAAACAGATCGTAAACTTACGACCATCTATTGCAAGTCTTAGAGTCTTACAAGAGGCATGCATATGTCTAAAATGGCCACTTTCATCATGAGTTCCTAAAATGTTCTTTGTGATGCAAATGTAAAAGGGTCGATCCACAAAATGGGTGACTTTTGCGTCCCTTTGATATTTTAAGTAGAAAATATGCACCAATATTGAATTTTAAAAGCCTGTTATATTAGATGAGGGGAACTTTAATATAGACCACATGGAGAATTCAATACATCTAATTGAAAAGTCCCAACAAAAAATGTACCAATGGCAGATCGAACCTTTAACAATTTATACAGTACTGAACAACATATTAAAATATAGAACTTCAGTAGAACGCCCCCACAGTTCAACAACTGCATAGTTTGTGTCCCTGTTTTTAAGACAGTACTCACTGGTGTTAATCGGATCTTCTGTCTCCTCCTCTTTCACTCCCAAAACGTCTTCCTCCTTCACCTTTATTGAGATAGCATCCTCTTCCTCTCTAAAAGGTTCTTTCTCTTCTTTCACTATAACAGCCTCCTCTTCCTCCTTTTTCATTCTGAAAGATTGTTTCTCCATACAGCAGACCCCCTCTTCATTAGCAAGGGAGGAGTAGTTTGGTGTGCTCATTGTCAGGGATGTTAGCTAGCTAGGTAGCATTAGCGACTAGTATCAGTATCGACTAGTATCAGTATCAATCTTTAACAAGTTTGCAAATTGAACAAGCAAATTAGGTTAAAGTTAAGCAGTTGATACGTCAACCGAAATTTGTTTAAAACACTGGGATTAGCTAATGTACACAAACATGGTCTAAAACGTAAACCTTTCAGTTTTATGTTGGCTAGCAAGCTACCGAGGTGGTTGAAAGAGTATCCGCGTTGTTGTTCCTGAAGAAGCGTCCGGTCCAGTAAATTATACGTCACGCAAGAAGCAACACCTGAAAGACGCACTTCGCCATCTGCTGGCTGGAGTGGGTAACGCAGTTTGGAAACAACAGTTACTACACTTTTTGTATTAGAAAGAACGTCATAATAATTTAACAATAAGCTGATGTTTTTTCTCTTCCAAATAATACGTTCCTGTACACAGACGTAGAAGCTCAAAATGAATATGTAGATGATTAATAAATACTTATATGAATAGGTAGTGTGTTATTAATACACATTTTCTCTGTTTATTTTTCACATTCGTTTTTATCTAGATGTGACCATACTATTCCCTTAAAGCCACGCTCTATAAGATACAAATCATCCTGTAAACAACAGAGCAAATGCATCACATGCAAATAGCACTTGATTATCTGTAGTGCTATACACTGAGTCTACAAAACATTAAGAACACCTGCTCCTTCCATGACTTAGACTGACCAGGTGAATCCAGGCTAAAGCTATGATCCCTTACTGATGTCACTAGTTAAATCCACTTCAATCCGTGTAGATGAAGGGGGGAAACAGGTTAAATAAGGATTTTTAAGCCTTGAGACATGATACATGGATTGTGCATGTGTGCCATTTAGAGAGTGAATGTGGAAGACAAAATATTTAAGTTACTTTGCACGGGGTATTGTAGTAGGTGCCAAGCGCATCGGTTTGTGTCAAGAACTGCAACGCTGCTGGGTTTTCCAGCTCAACAGTTTCCCATGTTTACCAAGAATGGTCCACCACCCAAACAGTGGTGGTCAGTGCCGTTTAAGATGAGGCAGGACGATTGTTTTTTTCATGAGCATGGCCTTAATTCTATTACAGCATATTGGATGACTGTCATTCATATTCCATTCACCCTGTTCAATGTAACAGCAATAGGTTTAGGCTACTACATGATACTAACATTTCCCCTATACCCATCATGAGGTAGCAACCTAGCCTAAACCTTTGCAGTGACACATGGACAGACACATTCAATATCGGCTTGCACACTCTCGCCTGCATCTAGCTAAGATAGAGAAGGTGAACAGTATAACTTTAGACCGTCCCATCGCCCATACCCGGGCGCGAACCAGGGACCATCTGCACACATCAACAACAGTCACCCACGAAGCATGGTTACCCATCGCTCCACAACAGCCGCGGCCCATGAGGTAGCAACCTAGCCTATGAATGAAAGTTTAGAATGTAGGTCACACAGGTCGAGAGCAAATTTTGCGGTGACAGACAGTGACACATGGACAGACAGTGACACATTCAATATCGCCTTGCACACTCTCGCCTGCATCTAGCTGAAATAGAGATATTACTGGACAAATTCAGGTATGTTTATCCTGGTTTTGTTCCGTTTAAGAAACATTTGTCAACAGAATCGGCGGAATGAATACACCCCTGATCATGCATAAACACAGTTCACTTTCTAACAGCCACGTTGTATTCCTTCTCTCCTCCTCTCACCTTTTCCCTTTGCTTCTGGACTTCAATGCACAACACATCAGCTGTATGTGACCAGGAGAAAAAACCTTTCCAAGTCAAACCATAACTGCTACACACAGCCTACATCCTTGTCACCATATTAGCTAAAGTAATGTCATAGTCAACATAGCTAATAGAACTAACGCGTTAGTAAACCTGCTACAATCATGCAGTAACATTACAGTGTACAGTCAGTAAGCAGTTTAGCACTTACATTAGCAGGTCCCAGTGGCAATAAATTAGTAAAACCAAAAGCTTACCTTGACTTGGAAGAGTTCCAGTGTTGTGTTGGATAGTCATAGCCAGCTAGCTAACATAGCATCCCTTTGTTTAAGCCAAGTGTTTGAGTAGGCTAAACTAGATAGCTGCATTTGCTAGCTAAGTAAGTGAAACTGAAAGTGGAAAATAAGTGACGAAATATCTCTCTCTCGCTTCTCCTTCATTTTGGAATAAAATAATTTGTTCAAAACTGTTCAACTATTGTCTTTTCTCTCTTTGAGTCAACTACTCACCACATGTTATGCACTGCAGTGCTAGCTAGCTGTAGCTTATGCTTTCAGTCCTAGATTCATTCTCTGATCCTTTCATTGGTTGGACATCATGTCAGTTCATGCTGTAAGAGCTCTGATAGGTTGGAGGACGTCCTCCGGAAGTTGTCATAATAATAATAAGTCTATGGAAGCCTTGAGAATCCTCCTAGGTTTTGTATTGAAGTCAATGTAACCAGAGGAGGATGCAAAGTAGTATGTTTTAATCAATTATTATTTGGTGATAAAAGTATACTAAATATAATTACATCTAAACTGAAACTGACATACTCCATATTTAGTTCAAATAAATTGTTATTTGCCACATGCGCTGATTACAACAGGTGTAGTAGACCTTACCGTGAAATGCTGAATACAACCTTACTGTGAATTGCTTACTTACAAGCCCTTAACCAACAATGCAGATTTAAGAAAAATAAGAGTTAAGAAAATATTGAGTAAATAAACGAAAGAAAAAAAAGTAACACAATAAAGAATACAGGAGGTTCCAGTACAGAGTCAATGTGGAGGCTATATACAGGGGGTACCAGTACAGAGTCAATGTGGAGGCTATATACAGGAGGTACCAGTACAGAGTCAATGTGGAGGCTATATACATGGGGTACCAGTACAGAGTCAATGTGGAGGCTATATACAGGGGGTACCAGTACAGAGTCAATGTGGAGGCTATATACAGGGGGTACCAGTACAGAGTCAATGTGGAGGCTATATACAGGGGGTACCAGTACAGAGTCAATGTGGAGGCTATATACAGGTGGTACCGGTACAGAGTCAATGTGGAGGCTATATACAGGGGGTAGCGGTACAGAGTTAATGTGGAGCTATATATAGGGGGTACCGGTACAGAGTCAATGTGGAGGCTATATATAGGGGATACCGGTACAGAGTCAATGTGGAGGCTATATACAGGGGGTACCGGTACAGAGTCAATGTGGAGGCTATATACAGGGGGTACCAGTACAGAGTCAATGTGGAGGCTATATACAGGGGATAACGGTACAGAGACAATCTGGAGGCTATATACAGGGGGTACCAGTACAGAGTCAATGTGGAGGCTATATACAGGGGGTACCGGTACAGAGTCAATGTGGAGGCTATATACAGGGGGTACCAGTACAGAGTCAATGTGGAGGCTATATACAGGGGGTACCAGTACAGAGTTAATGTGGAGGCTATATACAGGAGGTACCAGTACAGAGTTAATGTGGAGGCTATATACAGGGGGTACCAGTACAGAGTCAATGTGGAGGCTATATACAGGGGGTAACGGTACAGAGTCAATATACTGAGGTACAGCTTAGGAGCAGGTGTTGAAATAAAAAACATACAGCTTTATACAGTTTGATTTAATGAGGCTTAATGACCAAAAGCACAATTATATTTTTGTAGAAAAACATGAGACAAGTGTACGAGCATATGTGTGTTCTCTAATGAACTTTAAGTAGCCTACATTTGATGTGATATATTATTTTCGAGACAGGATTGTGTGACGGCACAGATCTGGGGAAGTGGACCAAAACATTTCTGCAGCATTGAAGGTCCCAAATAACACATCATTCTTACATACATTTTCTACTATATACATTGCTACTAACACCAGTGCTGCACCTTTGTCCTTGAGAGACTGGATGATGGCTGCCTGCTCCCTCTTCCATAGTGACAACACTGATGGCTCAACATGGGTTTCTGAGAGACTGGATGATGGCTGCCTGCTCCCTCTTCCATAGTGACAACACTGATGGCTCAACATAGGTTTCTGAGAGACTGGATGACGGCTGCCTGCTCCCTCTTCCATAGTGACAACACTATTTTCATTCCCACAGCCTTCATCACCGTCCATGGCACCTTCGCTGCACATCAGACAAGTTCTGAAGAGTTCCAGAAGCTGTGATTGAAACATGATGTACTTCATCTCCTTGTTAGGAGCAGAGTTTCAGACTCTCTGAAATAATATTATGAGTGGCAATACATCAACAGCACAAAGTTAATATGTTACTATGTCCAGTAATGGCACCACCACCCATCAGCCCATTCTCTTCTTTATGTCAAAGCTCCAGTGTATTGTTGCTGTAGGAGTTTATGATTAATAATCCTATTTATTTAAAGCCCCACTAAGATGTCACCATACTATTCCTTTAAAGCCCCTCTGTCAGATATAAATCATCAGAGTGGGAAACCAACTGACATGGAAACAATGGAGCAAATGTATCACTATCAGAGGGGTGTATTATGACATCATATAGAACTACTCAGACATTCCAAATACCACTTGATTATCAGAGGGGTGTATTATGACATCATATAGAACTAGTCAGACATTCCAAATCAGGCTTCATCCATATCATGAAGGTGGATATTGATCCAACCATTTCAAAAGTAATGACCGGGCTGGCAGAAACAGGATATGCCTTTACAATTTTATAAAAGCCGACAGACGATATGTTAGTTCGTTTGACATGGTGGGGTCTTTTTGTGTCAGTTAAAATGTTTAAGCGAGAAATGGCGGTGGAAACTCCTTTATACTCAAATATTTATATTTAAGTTTTGTCACGCAAAGCCTTTTATCTGCAATGAGTCTGTTTGATAGAAACATTTCTGGTGGGAAAAGGCGTATATTGTTTTATGCAGATGTTTGAATATTCACATGAAAATCTGTCTCAAATTACATGGAAACTTAGCTACTAAGGTGGATATTGATCCGACACCTGCTGCTTATTCAAACCAGCCCACTGGGCACAGACGTCAGTTCAACATCTAGTTTCTATTTACATTTCTTTGAGTCGTCAACTAAAGTGAATTCAACATGAAATCAACACAAAATGTCACCTGTCATTGGATTTAGGTTGCCAGTTGGATGAAAAATAACTAAAAATAACTGATGTTGATAGCTTTTTACAAATCCAATCAGTTTTTTACATCTATCATCATCACATGGATTTGTTTTGTTGAAAGTACGTGGAAACAACGTTTATTCAACCAGTGGGAGGCTTGTAATTGCCCCCAGAAAAGTTGAACGAGGAACTCTTCTCAGAGAGAATAACAGAGTTACACAGCACAGTGTAGACAGTCTGAATTCCTGAAGCATTGGGTGATGAGCACATATCTTTATAGTTTCCTGTTCCTGGGAGGGACTTTATTCATACAAGGACGCAGGTGCAGCTGGTTTGCAACACATAATGATGGTCCCAAGAACAGGAGATTATAATAGGACAGTTTCACAAGGTTAGTCACATAATCAGTTATGTGGACACACATACAATTAACATTTTCCGTTACAGTCTGAATATTTGAATTTCATTAAATCATCAGTGGGCCAACAATGCAAATGTAAACAATGGAACAAATGCATCACATCCAAATATCACTGTATTATCTGTAGTGCTGGAGGAATGACACACCCAGATAAACACACACAAAGAGTTTTAAAAAGGACCATTTAAACACATGGAATCTGATCTCCTCTATATTCAAACTGACATACTCCATATTAAATTCATGTTTTCTAATAAAAACAAACAAATATATGTTTGAGTATACCTTGTACCATTTAATTTCATATGGTAAAAACAAGTAAACACATTATCAGTCAACAATATAAGACAATGGGAGCACTGTGTATGTTCTCTGATGAATTTTAAGTCAATGAGATGTGAAATATCAATATACAAGTAATTCTTCTCTTATGTGTGGATTCTCTCATGACGTTTAAGTGACTGTGATGAGTAATATGTTTTCCCAGTCTGAGCAATTTCTAAGCCTTCTCCTCTGTGTGTAGTCTCATGCATTCTTTCAGGCTTCCTAAATGGGCAAAACCTTTACACCCTGGGAGGAGTGGTAAGGCTTCTCCCCTGTGTGTATTCTTTCATGTCGTTTCAGCTGCCCTGAACGGCCGAAACACTTTCCACATTGAGAGCAGTGGTAAGGCTTCTCCCCTGTGTGTATTTTCTCGTGCCGTTTCAGATACCCTGGCTGATTGAAACCCTTTCCACACTGGGAGCAGTGGTAAGGCTTCTCCCCTGTGTGTATTATTTCATGTTGTTTCAGCTCCCCTGAACGGCTGAAACACTTTCCACACTGAGAGCAGTGGTATGGCTTCTCCCCTGTGTGTATTCTCTCGTGCCGTTTCAGAGACCCTGGCTGATTGAAACCCTTTCCACACTGGGAGCAGTGGTAAGGCTTCTCCCCTGTGTGTATTCTCTCGTGTTGGGTCAGGCTTCTTTTCTGGCTGAAACACTGTGCACACTGGGAGCAGTGGTAAGGCTTCTCCCCTGTGTGTATTCTCTCGTGTTGTTTCAGAGACCCTGGCCGCTTGAAACACTGCCCACACTGGGAGCAGTGGTAAGGCTTCTCCCCTGTGTGTTTTATCTCATGTTGTTTCAGCTCCCCTGACCGCTTGAAACACTGCCCACACTGGGAGCAGTGGTAAGGCTTCTCCCCTGTGTGTTTTATCTCATGCCGTTTCAGATGCCCTGGGTGATTGAAACCCTTTCCACACTGGGAGCAGTGGTAAGGCTTCTCCCTTGTGTGTATTTTCTTGTGTTGTTTCAGGTTCCATAACCGGTTACAACCCTTTCTAAAGTGGGAGAACTGGTGTCGTCTTGCTGGTTCGGACGTCCCTGGCTCTGGTTCCTCTGAGTCTGGTCGTTCTCCTGCCAAAAACACTGTTATTTTTAAATAGAGACCCGAATGAAACCTCCACATGATAAAACAACCTTGCTACGAGGGTAAATCCTAAATCAGATCTCTCAATAACCTGAGGCCAGTTTTAACAATTATAGTGTGATTTTAAAACAAATGTAGAGCTTCCTGGCAATTACTGCTATGTTTACATTACTTATTTTATTCATCCTGTTTTACAAGTCAGAACACAAACTAGACAATTCTAGGACACTGAAGACACAGACGTCGCTAGATTCCAATCAAGCAGGTGGTTCTAAATATATAACTTTCATAGCTGTATGATACAGAATGTGACCTACACACTTCCTTAAACATAAAATAACTAAAGAAGTAATTTTGTGTGGAAGTCCAAAACTTGTTTTTACGTCGAAAATACAAAGCACAAGATACAAAGCACTTGAACTTTGTGAAGCGTTTATTTGGGCTGCAATTTCTAAGGCTGGTAACTCTAATGAACTTATGCATCAGAAGTAACTCTGGGCTTTCCATTCCTGTGATGGTCCTTAAAGTAATGATGGACTGTTGTTTCTCTTTGCTTATTTGAGCTGTTCTTGACATAATATGGACTTCGTCTTTTACCCAATAGGGCTATCTTCTGTATACCACCCCTACCTTGTCACAACACAACTGATTGGCTCAAACACATTAACGTCTTATGGCTGCAGCCCGACGCCGGTACACTTATGACAACAGCCAGCTCAAGTGCAGGGCGCGAAATTCAAAATATATATATTTTTAAATATTTAACTTTCACACATTAACAAGTCCAATACAGCATATGAAAGGTACACATCTTGTGAATCCAGCCAACATGTCCGATTTTTAAAATGTTTTACAGCGAAAACACCACGTATATTTATGTTAGCTCACCACCAAATACAAAAGAGGACAGACATTTTTCACAGCACAGGTAGCATGCACAAAGCCAATCTAACTAACCAAGAACCAACCAAACTAACCAACAAACAACTTCATCAGATGACAGTCTTATGACATGTTATTCAATAAATCTATGTTTTGTTCGAAAAAATGTGCATATTTCAGGTATAAATCATAGTTTACATTGCAAGCTACAATCAGAAGTTGCACCGAAAGCAGACAGAATAATTACAGACACCAACGTCAAATACCTAATTACTCATCATAAAACATTTCTGAAAAATACATAGTGTACAGCAATTGAAAGACAGGCATCTTGTGATTCCAGACAATATTTCCGATTTATCAAGTGTTTTACAGCGAAAACACAATATAGCGTTATATTAGCTCACCACAATAGCCAAAAACACAAGCAATTTCCCAGTAGCAAAAGTAAGCGATCGTAACAAACAAGCAAAAGATATATAATTTTTGACTAACCTTGATTTTCTTCCTCAGATGACAGTCCTATAACATCAGGTTATACATACACTTATGTTTTGTTCGAAAATGTGCATATTTAGAGCTGAAATCAATGGTTACACCGTGTGCTAACTTAGCTACTTTTCCCCACTACGTCCGGATTTCTCCTGACACTTTTTCTGACACACATATTCTGACAAAATAGCTATTCATAAACATAACTAAAAAATACATGTTGTATAGGAAATGATAGATCCATTTGTTCTTAATGAAATCGCAGTGTTAGAATTCTAAAAAATAACTTCATTACGATATGCAGCTTCGTTATAGCTAGAGTACCCAAACGTTGGCCGCCGGCGACTAGTACAACATGTTCGACAGATATATGAAATAGCATCATAAAATGTTTCTTACTTTTGCTGATCTTTCATCAGAATGTTGGACAAGGTGTCCTTTGTCCAGAACAGTCGTTGTTTGGAATTAGAACGGACACTTTCCCTCTTCATTTAGCACGCGCGCTAGCCGGGTGGCACGAATCGCTCCATCGTCAACAAAGTCAGAGAACGGAACACGGCAAAACTCCCGAAAAAAATTCAATAATCTGATTAAACTATATTGAAAAAACATACTTTAAGATGATATGGTCACATGTATCAAATAAAATCAAAGCCGGAAATAGTAGTCGTCCATAACGGCAGCTAAACAGAAGGCAATCCCACTGTCCACCGCGCGCTCCTCAGAGTACCGGAAATGAGGGACACGTCATACAAAGAGCCTGTATTCCACGTCAGACCAAGATAAACACGAAATTTCTTCTCTCACAGCCTCTTGACATCCAGGGGAAGGTCTATGAAGTGCACGTAGACTCTTACGTTTCATGCCCATGTATAGGCAGGAAGAAAAACAGAGCCTCAATTTCAGACTTTCCACTTCCTGGTCAGGAAGTTTGTGCCAAATGAGTTCTGTTTGACTCACAGATATAATTCAAACGGTTTTAGAAACTAGAGAGTGTTTTCTATCCAATAGTAATAATAATATGCATATTGTATGAGCAAGAATTGAGTACGAGGCCGTTTGAAATGGGCACATTTTATCTGGCTACTCAATACTGCCCCTGCAGCCCAAACAGGTAAAAATCTAGCCACCGTGTCAGATTTCAAAAAGGCTTTACGGCAAAAGCAAACCATGTGATTATCTGAGGACAGCACCCCATCAAACAAACACATGACAATCCTATTTCAACCCGCCAGGTGCGATACAAAACTCAGAAATAACTATATAATTTGTGCCTTAAGTTTGAAGAGCTTCTTCTGTTGGGACTCCAATATGTCCCATAAACATCACAAATGGGCCTTTTGTTCAATTAATTCCATCGTTATATCTCCAAAATGTCCATTTATTTGGCGCGTTTGATAAAAAAAACACAGGTTCCAACTCACCCAGCATGACTACAAATATCTAATAAGTTAAGTTACCTGTAAACGCTGTCCAAACATTTCAAACAACTTTCCTAATCCAACTTTAGGTATTTTAAAATGTAAATAATCGAGAAAATTTAAGATGGGATAAACTGTGTTCAATACCGGATAAAAACAACGTGAAGCGCGTGACCTGGAGCGCGCATCAAAACATTAGAGAGCACTAGGCTGGACCCTCGTTCTGAATAGCCGTACTTCTTCATTTCTCTAAAGAAAAACATCAACCAATTTCTAAAGACTGTTGACATCTAGTGGAAGCAATAGGAACTGCAACCAAGTGCCACAGAAAAGTGCCACACAAAGCCATTTGAAAACAGAGTCACCTCAACAACAAAAAATTCCTCCTGGATGGTTTGTCCTCGGGGTTTCACCTGCCAAATAAGTTCTGTTATACCCACAGACATTATTTTATTCATTCATTCACCGCAAAGATAGCATTCGCAAAAACCAGCAAAAGATATAAAATTAATCACTATAACATCATGTTACACAATACATATATGTTTTGTTCGAAAATGTGCATATTTAGAGGTACAAATCTTGGTTTTACATTGTGAATACGTAGCCAAAATGCACAAAATTGTTCAGAGATATTTTGGACAGTCACCTAATCTAATCAAAGAACTCATCATAAACTTTACTAAAAAATACATGTCGTACAGCAAATGAAAGATACACTGGTTCTTAATGCAACCGCTGTGTTAGATTTGAAAAAATAACTTTAGTACAACATACAGCTTGCGTTATTGCGAGACAGCGCCCGCTAAAAGGGCGGAGAATAGGACTAAACATTTCACACAAAAATACGAAATAACATCATAAATTGTTCTTACTTTTGCTGGGCTTCCATCAGAATCTTGTACAAGGAGTCCTAGGTCCAGAATAAATCGTTGTTTGGTTTTAGAATGTCCTTCTCTCCTGTCGAATTAGCAACCTTAGCTAGCCAAGTGGCGCGAAGATGTCCATCTTCACCTGACGCAGAGAACGTAAAACTCCAAAACTCCCGATAAACGTTGAATAATCTGATAAAACTCAGTTGAAAAAACCTACTTTATGATGTATCAAATAAAAACAAAGCCGGAGATATTAGCCGTGTATACCGAACGCTTATCAGAAGACAATGGGAAGGTCCTTCCCGCGCCTAGGTAGAGAAGGGAAATTGTGGACACGTCATTCCAAGAGCTCTTGTTCGACCTCAGATCAAGCTAGACACCCCATTCCACCTTCCACTGCCTGTTGACATCTAGTGGAAGGCGTATGCAGTGCATGCAAATCCATAAATATAAAGCAATTCAATAGGCAGGCCCTGGAACAGAGCATCGTTTTCAGATTTTTCACCTTCTGTCTGGAAGTTTGCTGCCAAATGAGTTCTGTTTCACTCACAGATATAATTCAAACAGTTTTAGAAACTTGAGAGTGTTTTCTATCCAATAGTAATAATAATATGCATATTGTACTATCTAGAATAGAGTACGAGGCAGTTTAATTTGGGCACAATTTTTCCCAAAGTGGAAACAGCGCCCCCGTATTGACAAAAGGTTAACAAGTCCAATACAGCAAATGAAAGATAAACATCTTGTGAATCCAGCCAACATGTCCGATTTTTTAAATGTTTTACAGCAAAAACACCACGTATATTTATGTTAGCTCACCACCAAATACAAAAAAGCACAGACATTTCTTTCACAGCACAGGTAGCTTGCACAAAACCGACCAAATAGAGATAGAATTAGTCACTAACCAAGAAACAACTTCATCAGATGACAGTCTTATAACATCTTATACAATAAATCTATGTTTTGTTCGAAAAATTTGCATATTTCAGGTATAAATCATAGTTTTACATTGCAGCTACAAATCAGAAATAGCACCGAAGCAGCTAGAACAATTACAGAGACCAACGTGAAATACCTAAATACTCATCATAAAACATTTATGAAAAATACATGGTGTACAGCAAATGAAAGACAAACATCTTGTGAATCCAGCCAATATTTCAGATTTTTTAAGTGTTTTACAGCGAAAACACAATATAGCATTATATTAGCTTACCACAATAGCCAAAAACACAACCCATTTATCAGCAGCAAAAGTTAGCAATCGCAAAAAAACAGCAAAAGATATATAATTTTTCACTAACCTGGACAAACTTCCTCAGATGACAGTCCTATAACATCAGGTTATACAATACACTTATGTTTTGTTCGAAAATGTGCATATTTAGAGCTGAAATCCGTGGGTATACATTGTGAAAATGTAGCAACTTTTTTCCAGAATCTCCGGATATATTTCTGACACTCATCTATTCTGACCAAATAACTTATCATAAACTTTACAAAAAAATACATGTTGTACAGCAAATGATAGATACACTAGTTCTTAATGCAATCGCCGTGTTAGAATTCTAAAAATAACTTTAGTACGACATACAGCTTACGTTATAGCGAGACAGCGCCAAAAATCTGGGCGGAATATAATACTAAAAATTTTCGACAGAAATACGAAATAACATCATAAATGTGTCCTACTTTTGGTGAGCTTCCATCAGAATCTTGTACAAGGGGTCCTTTGTCCAGAATAAATCGTAGTTTGGATTTAGAATGTCCTCTTCGTATGTCGATTTAGCAACCAAAGCTAGCCAAGTGGCGCGAAGCTGTCCATCACCACCAAACGCAGAGAACGGAACACGCCAAAACTCCCGAAAAACGTTCAATAATCTGATAAAACTATATTGAAAGAACATACTTTACGATGATATTGTCACATTTATCAAATAAAATCAAAGCTGGAGAAATTAGCAGTCTATAAGGAAAGCTTTTCAGAAGCCAATGCTGATGTCCTACCCGCGCCTTCCTGAACAAAGGAAATTGGGGTCATGTCATTCCAAGACCTCTCTTTTGACCTCAGATCAGGCTATACACTCCATTTCTTCTCTCACTGCCTATTGACATCTAGTGGAAGGCGTATGAAGTGCATGTATACTAATAGATTTCAAGCAAATGAATAGGGAGGCCCTGGAACAGAGCCTCGATTTCAGATTTTTCACTTTCTGACAGGAAGTTTGCTGCAAAATGAGTTCTGTTTTACTCACAGATATAATTCAAACGGTTTTAGAAACTTGAGAGTGTTTTCTATCCAATAGTTTTCTATCCAATAATAATATGCATATTGTACGAGCAAGAATTGAGTACGAGGCCGTTTGAAATGGGCACCTTTCATCCAAGCTACTCAATACTGCCCCTGCAGCCATAATGCTACAGTCCTCCTTTAAGACTCCATGCTACAGTCCTCCTTTAAGACTCCATGCTACAGTCCTCCTTTAAGACTCCATAATGTTTCATCATTAGATGCTACAGTCCTCCTTTAAGACTCCATCATGTTTAGAATGTGTCTGGAAGCGCTACTCTATCTATTCTACTCTCATCCTTTTGGTTTTAATCATATTTAATAACAATAATAATGTTATACTAGATAATAACTAACTTTAATAACTAGAGTTAATACCTGCCTGGCGCACCAACAAAATCTTTATCTTTACCCCCCTCTTACAATACCGCTACAGAATTAGCATAGTAGGCCATGTAATTTAAGGTAATCTGAAATATTTAGGACTAACTTATTCCTTGCCACCCATTCTGAAACTAACTGCAGCTCTATGTTAAGTGTTGCAGTCATTTCAGTCGCTGTAGTAGCTGACGTGTACAGTGTTGAGTCATCCGCATACATAGACACACTGGCTTAACTCAAATGTCATTGGCATGTTGTTGGTAAAGATTGAAAAAAGGTGCTAAACAGCTGCCCTGGGGAATTCCTGATTCTACCTTGATTTTGTTGTACAGGCTTCCATTAAAGAACACTGTGTTCTGTTAGACAGGTAGCTCTGGGGCGGCAGGTAGCCTAGTGGTTAGAGCGGTAGGCCAGTAACCGAAACATTGCTGGATCGAATCCCCGAGCTGACAAGGTAAAACTCTGTCGTTCTGCCCCTGAACAAGGCAGTCCTAGGCCGTCATTGAAAAAAATAATTTGTTCTTAACTGACTTGCCTAGTTAAATAAAGTTTACATTTAAAAAAAAAAAACTCTTTATCCACAATATAGCAGGGGGTGTAAAGCCATACGTTTTTTTCAGCAGCAGACTATGATCGATACTGTCAAAAGCCGCACTGAAGTCTAACAAAACAGCCCCAACAATATTTTTATCATCAATTTCTCTCAGCCAATCAGTCATTTGTAAGTGCTGTTCTTGTTGAATGAACTTCCCTATAAGCTGAAAGTCTCAATTTGTTTACTGTAAAATAGCATTGTATCTGGCCAAACAACATTTATTTTTTTTAAATGTAAGGGTTGGTAACAGGTTGATTGGTCGGCTATTTAAGCCAGTAAAGGGAGCTTTACTATTCTTGGGTAGTGGAATGACTTTAGCTTCCCTCCAGGCCTGCGGGAACACACTTTCTTGTAGGCTTAAATTGAAGATAATGCGAATAGAAGTGGAAATATCGGCCGCTATTATCCTCAATCATTTTCCATCCACGTTGTCAGACACCAGTGACATGTCATTGTTGATTTTTTTGCCCAAAATTTCATTGAAGATGCTCCAAAGCTTTTTAAAATCATCCTTCATGTCATTTATCTTTGTTTCATAGTGTAGTTTCTTCTTTTTATTCAGTTTAGTCACATGATTTCTCAATTTGCAATACGTTTGCCAATCAGTTATACAGCCAGACCTATTTGCCATCTCTTTTGCCTCCCTCTTCATCATACCATTTTTAAATTCCTCATCAATCCACGTGGATTTAACGGTTTTTACAGCCATCTGTGGATTAGATGAAGGAGGGGTTGAGGTCAGGACAGATTCTCATCAGGGAGATAAAGGTGTGGTATCCTGTTACCCTCTTTACTCTCTTCCTGTGGAACCATAAGATGTAAGGATTGGAGAGAAGGAGGAGTGTCTTAAGTGAGATATATATCTGGATGGAACAAATGTTGGGATGTCTGAATTACAGATGTACAAAACCTTTGGGAATAATTAAACTTGGTTAAACCTTCTCTAGTGTCCGTGAGTTATTTACTGTGAAAAAAAAATAACTTACAACATCAACAACATAGGAATCAAACAATTGTATGACCTCTTATATAGCACATTAGGCCCAGACTTTTGGAACTGTGGTTTTCCTAGATATGGCTACTATATTGTGATCACTACATCCAATGAATTTGGATACTGCTTTCAAACAAATTTCTGCAGCATTAGTAAAGATATGATCAAAATATGTTGATGATTTCATTTCTTTACTGTTTGTAACTACCCTGGTAGGTTGATTGATAACCTGAACCAGGTTGACGGCACTGGTTACAGTTTGAAGCTTTCTCTTGAGTGGGCAGCCTGATCACAGCTTTCCTCCAGTATTAGTTAATTAATTACCAGTGTCTGGAGTTTAGTTTGCCTGTTCTACAGTCTTGTAAAGATAGGGGGGTTGACTGGGACAGGCAATGTAACATCCATAATGTTTTAAGGAAAAGTTTTTGTAAAACAAGCACCTTACATTGGATCATCTTGAAACTTTCTCTCCAAAACGAACTTTCATCAAGGTTTTATATGGTCTATTGGTTTCTCTCTTTTCATTGGCAGAATCCTTTTTCAGTGTTATGATATTCATAACATCCATATCCACCAGTCTATCTTCCTGTCAACTAACAGAACTCTGCTGGTTGTCCTGGTAACAGATACCAGTCTATCTTCCTGTCAACTAACAGAACTCTGCTGGTTGTCCTGGTAACAGATACCAGTCTATCTTCATGTCAACTAACAGAACTCTGCTGGTTGTCCTGGTAACAGATACCAGTCTATCTTCCTGTCAACTAACAGAACTCTGCTGGTTGTCCTGGTAACAGATACCAGTCTATCTTCCTGTCGACTAACAGACCTCTGCTGGTTGTCCTGGTAACAGATACCAGTGGGCAGATCTATTTATTTGTTCAAACTGAACTACAGAACTTACTTTGATGAGTCAAATCGGATCCTTTCTTCTCTCCTCCTCCTCTCACAGTTCCACTCAGCCCCGTTGTTTTCCTGCAGTCCACCAGCAGCACAGACAACCTCTTCATACCCAGCAGTAAGGTGCTACCGGGACAGGCACGGCACGGGGACTCCGGGAGGGAGGAAGGGCTAGTGTTGTCCTGGTAACCACAAAGAGGGGACACAGACACATATCATTATGGATGCTGATGTCACAAAGTGTTTTACAGAAACCCAGCCCAGACCCCGATAGAGCAAGCTGTATGCTAGACCAGACCAAGCTGTACCATCTGGTGTTCTGTTCTGGAGAGACTCTTCTCTGACTCGTCAGCATCAGGATGTTGTTGAGGCTCCCCAGAGGATCCACCATAGTCACGTCTCTCTCCTGCTTGAATGACAACATCAAACAGACAGTCAACTTATAACCGTCTATTACAATCATAGGGTCTCAAAAAAAATGGTAACTTTCATCATGATTTTTAAATATATTGTTTGTGATGCAAATGTGAAAGGGTGACTTTCACGTATACTTGAGTCATTTTCTATTAAGGTATCTTTACTTATATTCAAGTATGACAATTGGGTACTTTTTCCACCACTGTGATTCATTGGGTCTTACAATAGGCATGAATGTGTCTAAAAAGGGCCTATAAAATATTATTTGTGATGCAAATGTTAAAGGGTCGTTCTACTAAATGGGTGCCTTTTGTGTCCCTTTGATATTTTAAGTAGAAATTATGCAACAATATTGAATTTGAAAAGACTGTTATATTAGATGAGGGGAACTTTAATATAGACCACATGGAGAATTCAATACATCTAATTTGAAAGTCCCCAAAATAAATGTACCAATGGCAGATTGAACCTTTAAGAATGTATACAGTAGGAAACGGGTGGGTATAATTTGTGGAACGTTCCAACAGGAATCTGTTCCAAAAACTTCGTAAATGACAAGGATGCCAACAAACAACGCATACAAAGTAGCATGATCAATTCACCTAGCTAACTAGCTGCCAAAAGGGCATCAACTCACCATGTAGCTTATTCTTAATGTTTGTCCATAGGCTACCAGAGTGAGGACAGACATTTTTCAGAATAAACGTGGTGAGTGAAACACTCCCTACCCGGTATCCTGTTCTGCCGCTATACAACTGTGTATGCGTTGTTTGTTGGCATCCTTGCTCGAAACATATTCAAGTATAGAACTTCAGTAGAATGCCCCTTAAAACCACACATTAGTTCAACAACTGCATAGTTTGTGCCTATGTTTAAGAAAGTACTCACTGGTGTTAATCGGATCTTCTGTCTCCTCCTCTTTCACTCCAAAAACGTCTTCCTCCTTCACCTTTATTGAGATAGCCTCCTCTTCCTCCTCATTTTTCATTCTGAAAGGTTCTTTCTCTTCTTCCTTCACTATAACAGCCTCTTCTTCCTTCACTATAACAGCCTCTTCTTCCTTCACTATAACAGCCTCTTCCTCCTTCACTATAACAGCCTCCTCTTCCTCCTTTTTCATTCTGAAAGGTTCTTTCTCTCCTTTCACTGTAATACCCTCCTCTTCTTCTTTCACGACAATGTTCAGCGCCAGAGTTTCTTTCTCCGTCCAGCAGACCTCCTCTTCTTTAGCAGGGGAGGAGTAGTTTAGTGAACTCATGGTCGGGGATGTTAGCTAGCTAGCATTAGCGACTAGCCTAGTGCTAGGCTCAGCATCAATCTTTAACAAGTTTGCAAATTGAACAAGCAAATTAGGTTAAAGTTAACCAGTTAATACGTCTACAGAATTATGTTTACAACAGTGAGATTAGCTAATGTACATAAACGTGGTCTAAAGCGTCAATCTTTCAGTTTTATGTTGGCTTGCAAGCTACCGAGGCGGTTGAAAGAGTAGCCGCGTTGTTGTTCCTGAAGAAGCGACCCGTCCAGTAAATTATACGTCACGCAAGAAGCAACAACAATCGTCTGAAAGACGCACTTCGCCATCTGCTGGCTGGAGTGGGTAACGCAGTTTGGAAACAAGTTACTACACTTTTGTATTGGAAAGAACGTCATAATAATTTAACAATAAGCTGATGTTTTTTCTCTTACGTCTTACAAATAATACTTTCCTGTACATAGAAGTAGAAGCTTAATATGAACATGTGGATGATGAATAAATACTTCCATGAATAGGTAGTGTGTTAAAACACATTTGCTCTGTTCATTTTTCACATTCGTTTTTATCTAGATGTGACCATACTACTCCCTTAAAGCCACGCTCTATAAGATACAAATCATCCTGTAAACAATAGAGCAAATACGGTGAAGCAATGTGATGGCAGCATCATGCTGTGGGGTTGTTTTTCAGCGGCAGGGACTGGGAGACTAGTCATGATCGAGGGAAAGATGAACAGACTGGAGCAAAGGTTCACCTTCCAACAGAACAACAATCCTAAGCACACAGCCAAGACAACGCAGAAGTGGCTTCGGGACAAGTCTCTGAATGTCCTTGAGTGACCCAGCCAAAAATACAGGTGTACCCAAGAATACTCTAGGCTGTAATTGCTGCCAAAGATGCTTCAACAAAGTACTGAGTAAAGGGTCTGAATACTTATGTAAATGTTATATTTCAGTTTTTAATTATAAAATACATTTGCAAAAATTTCTAAAACCCTGTCTTTGCTTTATCATTATGGGGTGTTGTGTGTAGATTGAAGAGGAAAACATCCCAATTTAATCAATTTTAGAATAAGGCTGTAACATAACAAAATGTGGAAAAAGTCAGGAGGTCTGAATACCTCCCGAATGCACTGTAAGTGATTGTGTATGTAGACCAGAATATCAGGAACAGGCTGGATGTGAGAAGGAGGATGGCATCTCACTACCATTCAGCATTCAGGAAGTAAACTGAAAATGCCAATTCTCTTCTATGGTTTTCAATGAGGAATATGTGGAATTGGAATTTGGTTTACTTCTTGAATTGACTGGAATTGAAATGGAATTAACTCCAACCCTGGTTTTACTACAAAGCTGTCAACGTCATCATTTAGTCAATCGATGTTATAATGCATAACGCTCACAGATGTGCTTGTTCTCATTCAGACTACATTTTCTAATTGAATAACAGAATAGAAGAAAAACATTGTATTATGCACCTGAATAACTTTCGACATGGACATCCTGGTTGATTCTCTGCTCAACAACACTGACTGGGGTGTATTATGACATCATATAGAACTACTCAGACATTCCAAGTATCACTTGATTATCAGAGGGGTGTATTATGACATCATATAGAACTACTCAGACATTCCAAGTATCACTTGATTATCAGAGGGGTGTATTATGACATCAGATAGAACTACTCAGACATTCCAAATATCACTTGATTATCAGATGGGTGTATTATGACATCAGATAGAACTACTCAGACATTCCAAATATCACTTGATTATCAGAGGGGTGTATTATGACATCAGATAGAACTACTCAGACAATCCAAATATCATATGATTATCAGAGGGGTGTATTATGATATCAGATAGAACTACTCAGACATTCCAAATATCATATGATTATCAGAGGGGTGTATTATGACATCAGATAGAACTACTCAGACATTCCAAATATCATATGATTATCAGAGGGGTGTATTATGACATCAGATAGAACTACTCAGACATTCCAAATATCATATGATTATCAGAGGAGTGAATTATGACATCAGATAGAACTACTCAGACATTCCAAATATCATATGATTATCAGAGGGGTGTATTATGACATCAGATAGAACTACTCAGACATTCCAAATATCATATGATTATCAGAGGAGTGAATTATGACATCAGATTGAACTACTCATACATTCCAAATATCATATGATTATCAGAGGAGTGAATTATGACATCAGATTGAACTACTCAGACATTCCAAATATCACTTGATTATCAGAGGGGTGTATTATGACATCAGATAGAACTACTCAGACATTCCAAATCAGGCTTCATCCATATCATGAAGGTGGATATTGATCCAACCATTTCAAAAGTAATGACCGGGCTGACGGAAACAGGATATGCACTTTTATAAATGCCAACAGACAATTTGTTAGTTTGTTTGACAAGTTGTTAGTTGTCTTTTTGTGTCAGTAAAAATGTCTAAGCGAGAAATGGCTGTGGAAACGGCTTTATGCGCAAATATTTCTATAATAACTGTCGTGTCTCTTTGTCTTAGCTCTTATTACTTATTTATATCATAAGACTCCGCATACAAGGAATGGAACTGCAGCTTCACATTTACTAAAACGAGTTAGTACCAGATTAACATAGAACAACACTGCGCATGACCAAGGGTGCTCCGTTCTTAAAGGGGACATCAGTAATTAACAGAACATTCCTTCTCTTATTCAATCAGACTTTAACCAAACCACAACTGAAACATGTCCCAGAACTTGTTGTAGTTGTTTTGCATCTTTTAATTTGAACTTGAACAATTCGTTTTTGTTTGTTTGTTTATAAGTCCAGTCTGTCTGGTGGACGGTGCCTTCGTTCTGGGTAGCACCTTGGATTGAAAAGTGAAATTTGTAAGGCTTCTTTCTCCCTGTGTGTATACGCTCCCTGTGTGTATGAGCTTTCTGCTTCCCTAACTCCGTAAAACTCCTTCCACACTGAACGCAATGGTATGGCTTCTCCCCTGTGTGTATTTCGCTCATGATATTTCATGTTTCCTAACATGTTAAAACTCTTTCCACAATGGGAGCAGTGGTACATCCCTGATAGTGAACATTTATCCTTTGCCAAGATAATCCATCCACCTGACAGGTGTGGCATATCAAGAATCTGATTAAACAGCATTATCATTACACATGTGCACCTTGTGCCGGGGACAATAAAAGGCCACAAAAATGTGCAGTTCTGTCACACAACACAGCGGGCAATTGGCATGCTGACTGCAGGAATGTCCATTGAGGTGGTTGCCAGGGGATTTTATGGACAGCACCAGTCAAAAGTTTGGACACACCTACTTATTCAAGGGTTTTTCTTTATTTTCACTATGAAATAACACATATGGAATCAGTAACCAAAAAAAGTGTTAAATAAATCAAAATATATTTTAGATTCTTCAAACTTGCCACCTTTTGCCTTGATGACAGCTTTGCACACTCTTGGCATTCTCTCAACCAGCTTCACCTGGAATGCTTTTCCAACAGTCTTGTAGGAGTTCCAACACATGCTCATAATGCTGTTGGCCACTTTTCCTAACCTCTGCGGTCCAATTCATCCCAAACCAGCTCAATTGGATTGAGGTCAGGTGATTGTGGAGGCCAGGTCATCTGATGCAGCACTCCATCACTCTCCTTCTTTGTCAAATAGCCCTTACACAGCCTGGAGGTGTGTTGGGTCATTGTCCTGTTGAAAAACAAATGATAGTCCCACTAAGCCCAAAACAGACGGGATATCGCTGCAGAATGCTGTGGTAGCCATGCTGGTTAAGTGTGCCATTAACTCAAAATAAAATCACTGACAGTGTCAACAGCAAAGCACCCACACATCTCCTCCTCTATGCTTCACGGTGGGAACCCCACATGCGGAGATCATCCGTTCATCTACTCTGCATCTCACAAAGACATGGCGGTTGAAATTAAATTTGGACTCTGTCCCACCATGTATTGGGAATTCTCCTGTCCTATGTCCTACTGTTCAACAGCCTACACCCTTACCTCCTGTGTGGTTTATCTCATGTCTTCTCAGGTTACCCAACTCCTTAAAACTCTTTTCACACGGCGCAGTAGTGGCTCCCCTGTGTGTACTCTCTCGTGTGTTTTCAGGTTACATAACTGGGCAAAACTTTTTCCACACTGGGAGCAGTGGTAAGGCTTCTCCCCAGTGTGTATTCTCTCATGTCTTTTCAGGCCACTTAAGTGGTTACAACCCTTTCCACAGTGGGAGCAGTGGTGTCCTCTTGCTGGTTTGGACGTCTCTGGCTCTGGTTCCTCGGAGTCTGGTCTTTCTCCTGTCAAAGACAGAGTGTTTATTTAAATAGAGACCTGAATGAAACCTCCACATGATAAAACGGCCTTGCTACGAGGGTAAATCCTAATCAGATCCCTCAATAATCTGAGGCCAGTTTTAATCTTTGTGTGATTTTAAAACAAATGTTGTAGAGCTTCCTGGTAATTACTGATATGTTTACATTACTTATTTTATTCATTCTGTTTTTACAAGTCAGAACACAAATTAAACAGTTCTAGGACACTCAAGACACAGACATCGCTGGATTCCTATCGAGTAGGTGGTTCTTAATATATAACTTTCATAGCTGTATGATACAGAATCCAACCTACACACTTCCTTAAACCAAAAATAAGTAAAGTAATTTTAAGTGGAAGTCTAAAACTTGTTTTTACGTCGAAGACAAAGCACATCAGTAACATCTCCCCGTTGTCGAAAGGGTTCGAAACGCTATTGAAAAGGCCAATTTATTTAGACGTTCACAAATGTTCAACATTTTGACTAAACGCTGATGTCGTGAACTTTTTGGGTAAAGTAAAAAATAGGGTGAAATGTTTTGGGTAGATGTTCCTAAAACTGATAGTAACTATATATAAACTCAGCTAAAAAAGAAACGTCCTCTCACTGTCAACTGCGTTTATTTTCAGCAAACTTAACATATGTTCATACAAATATTTACACAAGATTCAACAACAGACATAAACTGAACAAGTTTCACAGACATGTGACTAACAGAAATGGAATAATGTGTCCCTGAACAAAGGGGGGTTCAAAATGAAAAGTAACAGTCAGTATCTGGTGTGGCCATCAGCTGCATTAAGTACTGCAGTGCATCTCCTCATGGGCTGCACCAGATTTGCCAGTTCTAGTTGTGAGATGTTACCCCACTCTTCCACCAAGGCACCTTCAAGTTCGGACATTTCTGGGGGGAATGGCCTTGCCCTCACCCTCCGATCCAACAGGTCCCAGACATGCTCAATGGGATTGAGATCCGGGCTCTTTGCTGGCCATGGCAGAACACTGGCATTCCTGTCTTGCAGGAAATCATGCACAGAATGAGCAGTATGGCTGGTGGCATTGTCATGCTGGAGGGTCATGTCAGGATGAGCCTGCAGGAAGGGTACCACATAAGGGAGGAGGATGTCTTCCCTGTAACGCACAGCGTTGAGATTGCCTGCAATGACAACAAGCTCAGTCCGATGATGTTCCTGTGACACCGCCCCAGACCATGACGGACCCTCCACCTCCAAATCGATCCCGATCCAGAGTATAGGCCTCAGTGTAACGCTCATTTATCCTTCGACGATAAACGCAAATCCGATCATCACCCCTGGTGATACAAAACCACAACTCGTCAGTGAAGAGCACTTTTTGCCAGTCCAGTCTGGTCCAGCTGGGTCTGTCTGGTGATGACCTGCCTTAACACAGGCCTACAAGCCCTGAGTCCACTCTCTCTTTGTCCGCAATAGGCTGTCTGAGCACTGATGGAGGGGTTGTGCGTTCCTGATGTAACTCGGGCAGTTAATTTTTTTTTACATTTTACGCCCTTTTTCTCCCCAATTATGGTATCCAATTGTTAGTAGTTACTATCTTGTCTCATCGCTACAACTCCCGTACGGGCTCGGGAGAGACGAAGGTCGAAAGCCATGCGTCCTCCGAAACACAACCCAACCAAGCCGCACTGCTTCTTAACACAGCGTGCATCCAACCCGGAAGCCAGCCGCACCAATGTGTCGGAGGAAACACCGTGCACCTGGCGACCTTGGTTAGCGTGCACTGCGCCCGGGCCGCCACAGGAGTCGTTGGTGCGCGATGAGACAAGGATAACCCTACCGGCCAAACCCTTCCTAACCCGGACGACGCTAGGCCAATTGTGCGTCGCCCCACGGACCTCCCGGTCGCGCCCGGCTTCGACAGAGCCTGGGCGCGAACCCAGAGACTCTGGTGGCGCAGCTAGCACTGCGGCTCTAGACCACTGCGCCACCCGGGAGGCCCCATTCCTTTGATATTTTATGTCGAAATTATGCACCAGAATTGGATTGTAAAATCCTGTTATACAAGATGAAGTGCGCTTTAATATAGACCACATGGAGAATGAAATAAATCTAATTAAAAAAAATATATGTACCAATGGCAGTACTGAACAACATATTCAAGTGTAGAACTTCAGTAGAATCCCCCTTTAAAACCCCACAGTTCAACAACTGCTGTTTGTGCCCCTGTTTTTAAGACAGTACTCACTTATGGTAATCGGATATTCTGACTCCTCCTCCTCCCTTTTCACTTCCAAAACGTCTTCCTCCTCTTTTATTGAGATAGCCTCCTCTTCCTCTTTTACTCCAAAAGGTTCTTCCTCTTCTTTCACTACATTCTCCTCCTTCAATGTAACGGAATCTTCCTCATTTTTCATTCTGAAAGCTTCTTCCTCTCCTTTCACCAGAACTTCTTTTCTCCGTCTAGTTTAGTGAGTTTATGCTCTGGGCGATTAGCCTGGTGCAGTATGAAGTTAACACATTCGCTAATTTAAGAAGCAAATTACGTTAAAATGAACTAGTAGATACGTAAACAGAATTGTGTTCTAAACACCAAGATTAATATACACAAGATTAGTCTAAAGAGCTTAAATGCTCCGGTTTTATGTTCGCTAGCAAACCACCGCGTTGGTTGAATCAGAGGCCTTTTTGTCGCTGTTGAATAAGCCTCCCGCCCCGTCCATTAAATTATACGTCACGCAAGAAGCATTACCTGAAATATTCACATTGCCATCTGCTGACTGGAGTGGGTAACACAGATTGGAACAAAAATAAAGCAATGTCAAAAAAAGTAATTTAAAAACAACCAGATGTTATGTTATCTTACTTCTTAGAGCCAAAACCTTCCTCCAGGGCTGACCTGCCCATTAGGTGACAGATTGAAGAGGATTAGGTGACAGATTGAAGAGGGCGACATTAGCTTGGAATATACCATCCTCGTCAAATTGACCAAGGCTCATCGCTAACAACACCTCACATAATTCTGCCCAAAAACAATGAAAACTTCTCCCACCCAGTGGCATATGGGATATTTAGGTGAGTGTTGGTGTTAGCACATAAAGCAGTGCCCACTTTCCAAAAGGCAACATGGACAGATAGGACTCTACCTGTGTAGACCACATGCCCCTTTGCCCTTACAGTCTCGAAAGTGCCCTTTTGGTTGGTGGTATAATTTGTATTATTTTTTTGTCATAGATATTCTGAACCCACTGCCTGCAAGTAGTTGTTAAATTCGCCTAAGTGATATGTATTTTCCTTCAACTTTCTGAAGAGGAAACAGCCAGGAAATGCCCCTGTCTGAGTGCATTTGTCTACCACTATGTGTAGCTGTTAGCGATGATGCTAATGACAACCATCTTCTGGTTGATGGAAAAGTTTTCCCACAAACCTTGACAATTAACTACAAAGTTAACTACAAAGTAGTCTATGCCTACCTGGCAGAATGATATCATGATTATTTGCATCAATCCAGTTGTGATTTGTTCAGCAAACTCTGCAATCACATGTGTGCTACAGAGACACCACCAACCAAGCAAGGCTCTTGCTGGAGCCACTTGAATTAAAGGGTATCTACACCCAAAAATGAAAATGTCTTAGATTTTTCTCAGACGACAAAAGTGGTCTCCTTTTGTTGTTTTTCTATTAACAATGTGATTTTGAGAGCGAAAAACTGAAAAACAGAAACAAATCAGAAACCTGGAAAATTACTAAACGGAGAAAACGGAATTTGAGAAAATATATTAAATATTCTATTGATTTTCTCTCATTATGTCACACCAGACTTCGCTTTGGCTCCCCCTCCTGTCCAGCTCAGGCGTTCAGCGTTGCCGGCCTTCTAGCTGCTGCCGAACCTACTGCTGTCAAACGCCCTTCACTCATCAACCCCCGGCCTTCTAGCTGCTGCCGAACCTACTGCTGTCAAACGCCCTTCACTCATCAACCCCCGGCCTTCTAGCTGCTGCCGAACCTACTGCTGTCCAACGCCCTTCACTCATCAACCCCCGGCCTTCTAGCTGCTGCCGAACCTACTGCTGTCCAACACCCTTCACTCATCAACCCCTGACCTTCTAGCTGCTGCCGAACCTACTGCTGTCAAACGCCCTTCACTCATCAACCCCTGGCCTTCTAGCTGCTGCCGAACCTACTGCTGTCAAACGCCCTTCACTCATCAACCCCCGGCCTTCTAGCTGCTGCTGAACCTACTGCTGTCAAACGCCCTTCACTCATCAACCCCCGGCCTTCTAGCTGCTGCCGAACCTACTGCTGTCCAACGCCCTTCACTCATCAACCCCCGACCTTCTAGCTGCTGCCGAACCTACTGCTGTCAAACGCCCTTCACTCATCAACCCCCGGCCTTCTAGCTGCTGCCGAACCTACTGCTGTCCAACGCCCTTCACTCATCAACCCCCGACCTTCTAGCTGCTGCCGAACCTACTGCTGTCAAACGCCCTTCACTCATCAACCCCCGGCCTTCTAGCTGCTGCCGAACCTACTGCTGTCAAACGCCCTTCACTCATCAACCCCCGGCCTTCTAGCTGCTGCCGAACCTACTGCTGTCAAACGCCCTTCACTCATCAACCCCCGGCCTTCTAGCTGCTGCCGAACCTACTGCTGTCAAACGCCCTTCACTCATCAACCCCCGGCCTTCTAGCTGCTGCCGAACCTACTGCTGTCAAACGCCCTTCACTCATCAACCCCCGGCCTTCTAGCTGCTGCCGAACCTACTGCTGTCAAACGCCCTTCACTCATCAACCCCCGTTCTTTTAGCTGCTGCCGAACCTACTGCTGTCAAACGCCCTTCACTCATCAACCCCCGGCCTTCTAGCTGCTGCCGAACCTACTGCTGTCAAACGCCCTTCACTCATCAACCCCCGGCCTTCTAGCTGCTGCCGAACCTACTGCTGTCAAACGCCCTTCACTCATCAACCCCCGGCCTTCTAGCTGCTGCCGAACCTACTGCTGTCCAACGCCCTTCACTCATCAACCCCCGGCCTTCTAGCTGCTGCCGAACCTACTGCTGTCAAACGCCCTTCACTCATCAACCCCCGGCCTTCTAGCTGCTGCCGAACCTACTGCTGTCAAACGCCCTTCACTCATCAACCCCCGGCCTTCTAGCTGCTGCCGAACCTACTGCTGTCAAACGCCCTTCACTCATCAACCCCCGGCCTTCTAGCTGCTGCCGAACCGACTGCTGTCAAACGCCCTTCACTCATCAACCCCCGGCCTTCTAGCTGCTGCCGAACCTACTGCTGGCAAACGCCCTTCACTCATCAACCCCCGGCCTTCTAGCTGCTGCCGAACCTACTGCTGTCAAACGCCCTTCACTCATCAACCCCCGGCCTTCTAGCTGCTGCCGAACCTACTGCTGTCAAACGCCCTTCACTCATCAACCCCCGGCCTTCTAGCTGCTGCCGAACCTACTGCTGTCAAACGCCCTTCACTCATCAACCCCCGGCCTTCTAGCTGCTGCCGAACCTACTGCTGTCAAACGCCCTTCACTCATCAACCCCCGGCCTTCTAGCTGCTGCCGAACCTACTGCTGTCAAACGCCCTTCACTCATCAACCCCCGGCCTTCTAGCTGCTGCCGAACCTACTGCTGTCAAACGCCCTTCACTCATCAACCCCCGGCCTTCTAGCTGCTGCCGAACCTACTGCTGTCAAACGCCCTTCACTCATCAACCCCCGGACTTGTCTCGTCATCATTACACACACCTGGTTCCAATCGCCCCTCTATCACTGTATATATACACTCCCTCTGACATTTTGTCTTTTGTCGGTCATTGTAAATGTTACTTTTTTTCCTGAGAGGAATCTCTCCGATTATTTCCTGAGTACTTTATATAGTTCACCCTGTGCCTTTTTGTTAATGAAGATATAATTTGAGCACAACCACGTTTGGGTTTTGTTCCGCTTTGATCTGTTGGTGCTGAAATAAATTCAGTCTTTCCAAACCTGAGACTGCATCCTTCCTACTCCTCTCTACACCAGTAACACATTATCTAGGAGAGTGTAGAGCAGTGTTAACCAATCCTACTCCTCTCTACACCAGTAACACATTATCTAGGAGAGTGTAGAGCAGTGTTAACCAATCCTACTCCTCTCTACACCAGTAACACATTATCTAGGAGAGTGTAGAGCAGTGTTAACCAATCCTACTCCTCTCTACACCAGTAACACATTATCTAGGATAGTGTAGAGCAGTGTTAACCAATCCTACTCCTCTCTACACCAGTAACACATTATCTAGGAGAGTGTAGAGCACTGTTAACCAATCCTGGTCCTCAACTACCACCAACAGTAACACATAATCTAGGACAGTGTAGAGCAGTGTTAACCAATCCTGCTCCTCTCTACACCAGTAACACATTATCTAGCAGAGTGTAGAGCAGTGTTAACCAATCCTGCTCCTCTCTACACCAGTAACACATTATCTAGGAGAGTGTAGAGCAGTGTGAACCAATCCTACTCCTCTCTACACCAGTAACATGTTATCTAGGAGAGTGTAGAGCAGTGTTAACCAATCCTACTCCTCTCTACACCAGTAACACATTATCTAGGAGAGTGTAGAGCAGTGTTAACCAATCCTACTCCTCTCTACACCAGTAACACGTTATCTAGGAGAGTGTAGAGCAGTGTTAACCAATCCTACTCCTCTCTACACCAGTAACACATTATCTAGGAGAGTGTAGAGCAGTGTTAACCAATCCTACTCCTCTCTACACCAGTAACACATTATCTAGGAGAGTGTAGAGCAGTGTTAACCAATCCTGGTCCTCAATTACCACCAACAGTAACACATTATCTAGGAGAGTGTAGAGCAGTGTTAACCAATCCTGGTCCTCCAGTACCCCCAACAGTAACACATTATCTAGGAGAGTGTAAAGCAGTGTTTCCCAATGCTTGTCCTCCAGTACCCCCAACAGTACACATTTTTACTGTTGTAGAGTAACAGCTGTATCCTGAAGTGACCTTTAACCTCCCTAATCCTCAATACTTCTTCCATTGGATCAAAGCTTCAGCCAAGTAGGATACATGATAGTGGCAACACATGGAGTAGGGTTTGATATAGTCATGGTAGGATACATGATAGTGACAACACATGGAGTTGGGTTGGATATAGTCATGGTAGGATACATGATAGTGGCAACACATGGAGTAGGGTTTGATATAGTCATGGTAGGATACATGATAGTGACAACACATGGAGTTGGGTTGGATATAGTCATGGTAGGATACATGATAGTGGCAACACATGGAGTTGGGTTTGATATAGTCATGGTAGGATACATGATAGTGGCAACACATGGAGTAGGGTTGGATATAGTCATGGTAGGATACATGATAGTGGCAACACATGGAGTTGGGTTTGATATAGTCATGGTAGGATACATGATAGTGGCAACACATGGAGTAGGGTTGGATATAGTCATGGTTAACAAAATACTTTACTCAACATATTGTGCAGCTTTCTGTCGCAGGATCTTTTCATGGGGGGGTGCCCTTTTTTGTTGACACATCACACACATGGTTATGGGCTTTAAAAAAGAAGACACCAGTACCATGTCAGATACAGTTTAAATGTACACATATTTGAGTTTACATCCCAATATGACACTTCATCACAGAAGACTGAATGTAACAAAACTACTATTGTGTTTATTGAGCTGTACACTGAGATGCTCAGTTGGTCAATATTCCCCTCCAGTGATTCCCCAACATCTTGTCAACATGTGCCCCAAAAATGGAGCTGATATCTTATACCAGTCATTCTTTATAGACATGTATCCACAACAAGGCTTAGGCCTCTCATATAGTCTGCAAAAAACTCTCCAAAATGTCACATTTTTATTAACCTCTACTTAGTACTCATCCCGGATCCGGGAGCACCCTCATCAGTAAAAAAGCTGACTAGCATAGCCTAGCATAGCGCCACAAGTAAATACTAGCATCTAAATATCATGAAATCACAAGTCCAAGACACCAGATGAAAGATACAGATCTTGTGAATCCAGCCATCATTTCTGATTTTTAAAATGTTTTACAGGGAAGACACAATATGTAAATCTATTAGCTAACCACGATAGCAAAAGACACAACTTTTTTTTCCCACCATTTTTTTCCTGCATAGGTAGCTATCACAATTTCGACCAAATAAAGATATAAATAGTCACTAACCAAGAAACAACTTCATCAGATGACAGTCTGATAACATATTTATTGTATAGCATATGTTTTGTTAGAAAAATGTGCATATTTTAGGTATAAATCATAGTTCTACATTGCAGCTGCAATCTGAAATAGTGCCGATGCAGCCAGAATAATTACAGAGGCCAACGTCAAATAACTAAATACACATCATAAAACATTTCTGAAAAATACACCGCGTACAGCAAATGAAAGACCAACATCTTGTGAATCCAGCCAATATTTCAGATTTTTTAAGTGTTTTACAGCGAAAACACAATATAGCATTATATTAGCTTACCACAATAGCCAGAAACACAAGCCGTTTACCAGCAGCAAAGGTTAGCGATCCTAACAAACCAGCAAAAGATATATAATTTTTGACTAACCTTCATATACTTCATCAGATGACAGTCCTGTAACATCATATTACACAATGCATATAGGATTTTTTCGAAAATGTGCATATTTAGCGGCACAAATCGTGGTTATACAATGTGAATTGTAGCCAAACTTGAAGCAATCTGTCCGGCGCCATCTTGGAGAGGCACCTAATCTAATCGATAACTAATCGTAAACTTGACTAAAAATTACAGGTTGGACAGCAAATGAAAGATCCATTAGTTCTTAATGCAACCGCTGTGTTAGATTTTTTAAATTAACGTTACTCGACATACAGCGTGCGTTACAGCGAGACCATGCCGAAGTTAATGGCGGACAATTTTTTTTACATTCTTCCACAGAAATACGAATTAACATCATAAATAGCTCTTACTTTTTGATGAGCTTCCATCAGAATCTTGGGCAAGTGGTCCTTTGTCCAGAACAATCGTCTTTTGGTTGAAAGATGTCCTCTACTCCTGTAGAATTAGCTGCTTACGCCAGCGATGTACCGGAGAGGTGCCCAACTCGCGATAACGCCTGACAAAGAAACTCCAGAAAATCGTAATAAACTGATATAAACTGCTATAAGTCGGTTTAAATGAACTACCTTATGAAGTTTTTAAGACAAAAAACAAATTAAATCAGAGCCGGAGATATAGAACTGCTAAACCGAAAGCTTTTCAGGACGCCATGCTGGTGTCCCTCCTGCGTCAGGCCCCGCGTCGAAAAGGTCGGTCCTTCCGTTCCAAGAGGCTTTATACTCCCCCAGATGGTGCTATCCACTCCATTCAAAGTCTCATCGCTTACTGACATCTAGGGGAAGGCGTATGCAGTGCATGTAGCCCCAAAGCTTACAAGGGAATTTATAAACCGACCCTGGAACAGAGACCTCGATTTCAGAAATCTCACTTCTTGACAGGAAGTGTGCTGCAGAATGAGTTCTGTTTCACTCAGAGAAATAATTCAAACGGTTTTAGAAACTAGAGAGTGTTTTCTATCCAATAGTAATAATAATATGCATATTGTACGAGCAAGAATTGAATACGAGGCAGTTTAATTTGGGAACGATATTTTACAAAGTTGAAACAGCACCCCCTATATTGTCAACATCTTTATTTTCATGCATATAACTTGTCAAAAATCATTTTTATTACCAAATTCAGTCTTTCGTGTGGACAATATTTTTTCATGTTTTCATTAGTGTTTGAGATTAGGTCCCTGAATGGTCAAAAATCTCTTCAAATAGAAGTACGTTTATAGCACAAAATATCTTACAGGTAGGCCCTCTCTCACTCTCTCTCATCATGTCACAAGCTGAGAGGCTCCCAGAGGAAGGGCCATAAAAGGCCCCAGCTCACTCAACTGCCCCTCCCCTCTCCAACAGGCAACAACCCAGAACATCCTGAAGACAGAACATCTAAAAGATCATCTGGGAATCCTTTCTTCCTCATGGAGCTTTTCAAAAGTGAGGTGAAAATTCAATGTGATGTTTGTTCAGTGCATTCGGAAAGTATTCAGACCCCTTGACTTTTTCCACATTTTGTTACGTTACAGCCTTATTTGAAAATGGATTTAAAAATATATATATATATTCAGCAATCTACAAACAATAGCCCATCATTTGGGGTGGCAGGTCACCTAATGGTTAGAGCATTGGGCTTGTAACCATAAGGTTGATGGATCGAATCCCTGAGCTGACAAGGTAAAACTCTGTTGTTCTGACCCTGAACAAGGCACTGTTCAGCGGTAGGCCGTCATTGTAAATAAGAAATTGTTCTTAACTTTCTGAACATTCGAGACGTGTAGTCCACTTGTCATTCCAATCTCCTTTGCATTAGCGTAGCCTCTTCTGTAGCCTGTCAACTATGTGTCTGTCTATCCCTCTTCTCTCCTCTCTGCACAGACCATACAAACGCTTCACACCGCGTGGCCGCTGCCACTCTAACCTGGTGGTCCCAGCGCGCACGACCCATGTGGAGTTCCAGGTCTCCGGCAGCCTCTGGAACTGCCGATCTGCGGCCAACAAGGCAGAGTTCATCTCAGCCTATGCTTCCCTCCAGTCCCTCGACTTCTTGGCACTGACGGAAACATGGATTACCACTGATAACACTGCTACTCCTACTGCTCTCTCCTCGTCTGCCCACGTGTCCACGTGTTCTCGCACACCCCGAGAGCTTCTGGTCAGCGGGGTGGTGGCACTGGGATCCTCATCTCTCCCAAGTGGACATTCTCTCTTTCTCCCCTGACCCATCTGTCTATCGCCTCCTTTGAATTCCATGCTGTCACAGTTACCAGCCCTTTCAAGCTTAACATCCTTATCATTTATCGCCCTCCAGGTTCCCTTGGAGAGTTCATCAATGAGCTTGACGCCCTGATAAGTTCCTTTCCTGAGGATGGCTCACCTCTCACAGTTCTGGGTGACTTTAACCTCCCCACGTCTACCTTTGACTCATTCCTCTCTGCCTCCTTCTTTCCACTCCTCTCCTCTTTTGACCTCACCCTCTCACCTTCCCCCCCTACTCACAAGGCAGGCAATACGCTTGACCTCATCTTTACTAGATGCTGTTCTTCCACTAATCTCATTGCAACTCCCCTCCAAGTCTCCGACCACTACCTTGTATCCTTTTCCCTCTCGCTCTCATCCAACACTTCCCACACTGCCCCTACTCGGATGGTATCGCGCCGTCCCAACCTTCGCTCTCTCTCCCCCGCTACTCTCTGCTCTTCCATCCTATCATCTCTTCCCTCTGCTCAAACCTTCTCCAACCTATCTCCTGATTCTGCCTCCTCAACCCTCCTCTCCTCCCTTTCTGCATCCTTTGACTCTCTATGTCCCCTATCCTCCAGGCCGGCTCGGTCCTCCCCTCCTGCTCCGTGGCTCGACGACTCATTGCGAGCTCACAGAACAGGGCTCCGGGCAGCCGAGCGGAAATGGAGGAAAACTCGCCTCCCTGCGGACCTGGCATCCTTTCACTCCCTCCTCTCCACATTCTCCTCTTCTGTCTCTGCTGCTAAAGCCACTTTCTACCACTCTAAATTCCAAGCATCTGCCTCTAACCCTAGGAAGCTCTTTGCCACCTTCTCCTCCCTCCTGAATCCTCCTCCCCCCTCCTCCCTCTCTGCGGATGACTTCGTCAACCATTTTGAAAAGAAGGTCGACGACATCCGATCCTCGTTTGCTAAGTCAAACGACACCGCTGGTTCTGCTCACACTGCCCTACCCTGTGCTTTGACCTCTTTCTCCCCTCTCTCTCCAGATGAAATCTCGCGTCTTGTGACGGCCGGCCGCCCAACAACCTGCCCCCTTGACCCTATCCCCTCCTCTCTTCTCCAGACCATTTCCGGAGACCTTCTCCCTTACCTCACCTCGCTCATCAACTCATCCTTGACCGCTGGCTACGTCCCTTCCGTCTTCAAGAGAGCGAGAGTTGCACCCCTTCTGAAAAAACCTACACTCGATCCCTCCGATGTCAACAACTACAGACCAGTATCCCTTCTTTCTTTTCTCTCCAAAACTCTTGAAAGTGCCGTCCTTGGCCAGCTCTCCTGCTATCTCTCTCAGAATGACCTTCTTGATCCAAATCAGTCAGGTTTCAAGACTAGTCATTCAACTGAGACTGCTCTTCTCTGTGTCACGGAGGCGCTCCGCACTGCTAAAGCTAACTCTCTCTCCTCTGCTCTCATCCTTCTAGACCTATCGGCTGCCTTTGATACTGTGAACCATCAGATCCTCCTCTCCACCCTCTCCGAGTTGGGCATCTCCGGCGCGGCCCACGCTTGGATTGCGTCCTACCTGACAGGTCGCTCCTACCAGGTGGCGTGGCGAGAATCTGCCTCTGCACCACGTGCTCTCACCACTGGTGTCCCCCAGGGCTCTGTTCTAGGCCCTCTCCTATTCTCGCTATACACCAAGTCACTTGGCTCTGTCATATCCTCACATGGTCTCTCCTATCATTGCTATGCAGACGACACACAATTAATCTTCTCCTTTCCCCCTTCTGATAACCAGGTGGCGAATCGCATCTCTGCATGTCTGGCAGACATATCAGTGTGGATGACGGATCACCACCTCAAGCTGAACCTCGGCAAGACGGAGCTGCTCTTCCTCCCGGGGAAGGACTGCCCGTTCCATGATCTCGCCATCACGGTTGACAACTCCATTGTGTCCTCCTCCCAGAGTGCTAAGAACCTTGGTGTGATCCTGGACAACACCCTGTCGTTCTCAACTAACATCAAGGCGGTGACCCGTTCCTGTAGGTTCATGCTCTACAACATTCGCAGAGTACGACCCTGCCTCACACAGGACGCGGTGCAGGTCCTAATCCAGGCACTTGTCATCTCCCGTCTGGATTACTGCAACTCGCTGTTGGCTGGGCTCCCTGCCTGTGCCATTAAACCCCTACAACTCATCCAGAACGCCGCAGCCCGTCTGGTGTTCAACCTTCCCAAGTTCTCTCACGTCACCCCGCTCCTCCGCTCTCTCCACTGGCTTCCAGTTGAAGCTCGCATCCGCTACAAGACCATGGTGCTTGCCTACGGAGCTGTGAGGGGAACGGCACCTCCGTACCTTCAGGCTCTGATCAGGCCCTACACCCAAACAAGGGCACTGCGTTCATCCACCTCTGGCCTGCTCGCCTCCCTACCTCTGAGGAAGTACAGTTCCCGCTCAGCCCAGTCAAAACTGTTCGCTGCTCTGGCACCCCAATGGTGGAACAAACGCCCTCACGACGCCAGGTCAGCGGAGTCAATCACCACCTTCCGGAGACACCTGAAACCCCACCTCTTTAAGGAATACCAAGGATAGGATAAAGTAATCCTTCTAACCCCCCCCCCCCCCCGTTAAAAGAGTTAGATGCACTATTGTAAAGTGGTTGTTCCACTGGATATCATAAGGTGAATGCACCAATTTGTAAGTCGCTCTGGATAAGAGCGTCTGCTAAATGACTTAAATGTAAATGTAACTGACTTGCCTAGTTAAATATAAAACATCTAATTCCAAAGCAAAAACAGGTTTTTAGAAACATTTATTAAAGATAAAAAATATACCTTTACATAACAGTAAGTATTCAGACCCTTTATATGAGACTGTCAGGGTAAAAACCAAGCCATGAGGTAGAAGGAATTGTCTGTAGAGCTCCGAGACAGAATTGGGTCGAGGCACAGATCTTGGGAAGGGTCCCAACACATTTCTGCAGCATTGAAGGTCCCCAAGAACACAGTGGCCTCCATCATTCTAAAATGGAAGAAGTTTGGAACCACCAAGGCTCTTCCTAGAGCTGGCGGCACAGCCAAACTGAGCAGTCGGGGGAGATGGGCCTTGGTCAGGGAGGTGACCAAGAACCCGATGGTCACTCTGACAGAGCTCTAGAGTTCCTCTGTGGAGATGGGAGAAACTTCCAGATGGACAACCATCTCTCCACCTCTCCACCAATCAAGCCTTTATGGTAGAGTGGCCTGACGGAAGCCACTCCTCCGTAAAATGCACATGATAGCCCACTTGGAGTTTGCCAAAAGGCACCAAAAGGACTTTCAGACCATGAGAAACCAGATTCTCTCATCTGATGAAACCAAGATTAAACTCTTTGGCCTGAATGCCAAGCGTCACGTCTGGAGGAAACCTGGCACCATCCCTAGGGTGAAGCATGGTGGTGGCAGCATCATGCTGTGGGGATGTTTTTCAGCAGCAGGGGCTAGGAGATTAGTCAGGATCAAGGGAAAGATGAACCGAGCAAAGTACAGAGAGATCCTTGATGTGCTCCAGAGCACTCAGGACCTCAGACTGGGGGTGAAGGTTCACCTTCCAACAGGACAACAACCCTAAGCACACAGCCAAGACAATGCAGTAGTGGCTTCGGGTCAAGTCTCTGGTCTCTGAATGTCCTTGAGTGGCCGAGCCAGAGCCCGGATTTGAACCCGGTCTAACATCTCTGGAGAGACCTGAAAATAGCTGTGCAGCGACGCTCCCCATCCAACCTGACAGAGCTTGAGAGAGTCTGCAGGGAAGAATGGGAGAAACTCCCCAAATACAGGTGTGCCAAGCTTGTAGCGTCATACCCAAGAAGACTCAATGCTGTAATCGCTGCCAAAGGTGCTTCAACAAAGTACTGAGTAAAGGGTCTGAAAAAAATTGCAACAATTTCTAAAGACCTGTTTTTGTTTTGTCATTATGGGATATTGTGTGTAGATTGATGAGGGGAAAAAATGATTTAATACATTTTAGAATGAGGCTGTAATGTAACAAAATGTGGAAAAAAGTCAAGGGGTCTGAATACTTTCTGAAGGCATTGTATATAGCCATGTTATAAAGTATGAAAAGGCTTGTTCATTCACATGTCATGATTTATTTAACAAGGTAAGTCAACTGAGAACACATTGTCATTCACAGCAACAACCTGGGGAATCATTACAGGGGAGAGAAGGGAGGATGCATGAGCCAAATTGTAAACAGTTTATATAGTTTACACAAATATTAGTCTCTTAGCTCTTATTGCAGGACTTTGACTGTGGTACATCACCCCCCCAGTCAACCTATTGTGTGTATTGAACATTCATATTGAACAGCCTTACCTATATAGTAGCACCACCACCCATCAGCCTATTCTCTTCTTGATGTCAAAGCTGCAGTGTATTGTATCTGTAGGAGTTTATGATTAATAATCCTATTTATTTAAAGCCCCACTAAGATGTCACCTTAATATTCATTTAAAACCCCTCTGTTAGATATAAATCATCAGAGTGGGAAACCAACTGACATGGAAACAATGGAGCAAATGTGTCACTATCAGAGGGGTGTATTATGACATCATATAGAACTACTCAGACATTCAAAATATAACTTGATTATCAGAGGGGTGTATTATGACATCATATAGAACTACTCAGACATTCAAAATATAACTTGATTATCAGAGGGGTGTATTATGACATCATATAGAACTACTCAGACATTCAAAATATAACTTCATTATCAGAGGGGTGTATTATGACATCAGATAGAACTACTCAGACATTCCAAATCAGGCTTCATCCATATCATGAAGGTGGATATTGATCCAACCATTTCAAAAGTAATGACCAGGCTGATGGAAACAGGTTTTATAAAAGCCGACAGACGATATGTTAGTTCGTTTTACATGGTGGGGTCTTTTTGTGTCAGTAAAAATGTTTAAGCGAGAAATGGCGGTGGAAACTCCTTTATGCTCAAATATTTATATTTAAGTTTTGTCACGCAAAGCCATTTATCTGCAATGAGTATGTTTGATAGAAACATTTCTGGTGGGAAAATGCGTATATTGTTTTATGCAGATTTTAGAATATTCACATGAAAATCTGTCTCAAATTGCATGGAAACTTAGCTACTAAGGTGGATATTGATCCAACACCTACTACTTATTCAAACCAGCCCACTGGGCACAGACGTCAGTTCAAAATCTAGTTTCTATTTACATTTCTTTGAGTCGTCAACTAAAGTGAATTCAACATGAAATCAACACAAAATGTCACCTGTCATTGGATTTAGGTTGCCAGTTGGATGAAAAATAACTAAAAATAACTGATGTTGATGGCTTTTTACAAATCCAATCAGTTTTCTACATCTATCATCATCACATGGATTTGTTTTGTTGAAAGTACGTGGAAACAACGTTTATTCAACCAGTGGGAGGCTTGTAATTGCCCCCAGAAAAGTTGAACGAGGAACTCTTCATTGAGACAATGATAAACAGCAATCCGTGGGAGAGTTGAGGTGGATATTATAAAATAAGGATCTGCTGGAGTCCAAGTCAAACCAAGATTCTTTATTTCTGAGCTCAGAGAGAATAACAGAGTTACACACCGCAGTGTAGACAGTCTGAATTCCTGAAGCATTGGGTGATGAGCACATATCTTTATAGTTTCCTGTTCCTGGGAGGGACTTTATTCATACAAGGACGCAGGTGCAGCTGGTTTGCAACACAGGATGATGGTCCCAAGAACAGGAGATTATAATAGGACAGTTTCACAAGGTTAGTCACATAATCAGTTATGTGGACACACATACAATTAACATTTTCCGTTACAGTCTGAATATTTGAATTTCATTAAATCATCAGTGGGCCAACAATGCAAATGTAAACAATGGAACAAATGCATCACATCCAAATATCACTGTATTATCTGTAGTGCTGGAGGAATGACACACCCAGATAAACACACACAAAGAGTTTTAAAAAGGACCATTTAAACACATGGAATCTGATCTCCTCTATATTCAAACTGACATACTCCATATTAAATTCATGTTTTCTAATAAAAACAAACAAATATATGTTTGAGTATACCTTGTACCATTTAATTTC
Organism: Salvelinus alpinus; assembly: GCF_045679555.1. NCBI lineage: Eukaryota > Metazoa > Chordata > Actinopteri > Salmoniformes > Salmonidae > Salvelinus > Salvelinus alpinus. The sequence continues at coordinate 103,667,221 of NC_092087.1, forward strand.
ATATGGTAAAAACAAGTAAACACATTATCAGTCAACAATATAAGACAATGGGAGCACTGTGTATGTTCTCTGATGAATTTTAAGTCAATGAGATGTGAAATATCAATATACAAGTAATTCTTCTCTTATGTGTGGATTCTCTCATGACGTTTAAGTGACTGTGATGAGTAATATGTTTTCCCAGTCTGAGCAATTTCTAAGCCTTCTGCTCTGTGTGTAGTCTCATGCGTTCTTTCAGGCTTCCTAAATGGGCAAAACCTTTACACCCTGGGAGGAGTGGTAAGGCTTCTCCCCTGTGTGTATTCTTTCATGTCGTTTCAGCTGCCATGAACGGCCGAAACACTTTCCACATTGAGAGCAGTGGTAAGGCTTCTCCCCTGTGTGTATTTTCTCGTGCCGTTTCAGATACCCTGGCTGATTGAAACCCTTTCCACACTGGGAGCAGTGGTAAGGCTTCTCCCCTGTGTGTATTATTTCATGTTGTTTCAGCTCCCCTGAACGGCTGAAACACTTTCCACACTGAGAGCAGTGGTATGGCTTCTCCCCTGTGTGTATTCTCTCGTGCCGTTTCAGAGACCCTGGCTGATTGAAACCCTTTCCACACTGGGAGCAGTGGTAAGGCTTCTCCCCTGTGTGTATTCTCTCGTGTTGGGTCAGGCTTCTTTTCTGGCTGAAACACTGTGCACACTGGGAGCAGTGGTAAGGCTTCTCCCCTGTGTGTATTCTCTCGTGTTGTTTCAGAGACCCTGGCCGCTTGAAACACTGCCCACACTGGGAGCAGTGGTAAGGCTTCTCCCCTGTGTGTTTTATCTCATGTTGTTTCAGCTCCCCTGACCGCTTGAAACACTGCCCACACTGGGAGCAGTGGTAAGGCTTCTCCCCTGTGTGTTTTATCTCATGCCGTTTCAGATGCCCTGGGTGATTGAAACCCTTTCCACACTGGGAGCAGTGGTAAGGCTTCTCCCTTGTGTGTATTTTCTTGTGTTGTTTCAGGTTCCATAACCGGTTACAACCCTTTCTAAAGTGGGAGAACTGGTGTCGTCTTGCTGGTTCGGACGTCCCTGGCTCTGGTTCCTCTGAGTCTGGTCGTTCTCCTGCCAAAAACACTGTGTTATTTTTAAATAGAGACCCGAATGAAACCTCCACATGATAAAACAACCTTGCTACGAGGGTAAATCCTAAATCAGATCTCTCAATAACCTGAGGCCAGTTTTAACAATTATAGTGTGATTTTAAAACAAATGTAGAGCTTCCTGGCAATTACTGCTATGTTTACATTACTTATTTTATTCATCCTGTTTTACAAGTCAGAACACAAACTAGACAATTCTAGGACACTGAAGACACAGACGTCGCTAGATTCCAATCAAGCAGGTGGTTCTAAATATATAACTTTCATAGCTGTATGATACAGAATGTGACCTACACACTTCCTTAAACATAAAATAACTAAAGAAGTAATTTTGTGTGGAAGTCCAAAACTTGTTTTTACGTCGAAAATACAAAGCACAAGATACAAAGCACTTGAACTTTGTGAAGCGTTTATTTGGGCTGCAATTTCTAAGGCTGGTAACTCTAATGAACTTATGCATCAGAAGTAACTCTGGGCTTTCCATTCCTGTGATGGTCCTTAAAGTAATGATGGACTGTTGTTTCTCTTTGCTTATTTGAGCTGTTCTTGACATAATATGGACTTCGTCTTTTACCCAATAGGGCTATCTTCTGTATACCACCCCTACCTTGTCACAACACAACTGATTGGCTCAAACACATTAACGTCTTATGGCTGCAGCCCGACGCCGGTACACTTATGACAACAGCCAGCTCAAGTGCAGGGCGCGAAATTCAAAATATATATATTTTTAAATATTTAACTTTCACACATTAACAAGTCCAATACAGCATATGAAAGGTACACATCTTGTGAATCCAGCCAACATGTCCGATTTTTTAAATGTTTTACAGCGAAAACACCACGTATATTTATGTTAGCTCACCACCAAATACAAAAGAGGACAGACATTTTTCACAGCACAGGTAGCATGCACAAAGCCAATCTAACTAACCAAGAACCAACCAAACTAACCAACAAACAACTTCATCAGATGACAGTCTTATGACATGTTATTCAATAAATCTATGTTTTGTTCGAAAAATGTGCATATTTCAGGTATAAATCATAGTTTACATTGCAGCTACAATCAGAAGTTGCACCGAAAGCAGACAGAATAATTACAGATACCAACGTCAAATACCTAATTACTCATCATAAAACATTTCTGAAAAATACATAGTGTACAGCAATTGAAAGACAGGCATCTTGTGATTCCAGACAATATTTCCGATTTATTAAGTGTTTTACAGCGAAAACACAATATAGGTATATATTAGCTCACCACAATAGCCAAAAACACAAGCAATTTCCCAGTAGCAAAAGTAAGCGATCGTAACAAACAAGCAAAAGATATATAATTTTTGACTAACCTTGATTTTCTTCCTCAGATGACAGTCCTATAACATCAGGTTATACATACACTTATGTTTTGTTCGAAAATGTGCGTATTTAGAGCTGAAATCAATGGTTACACCGTGTGCTAACTTAGCTACTTTTCCCCACTACGTCCGGATTTTTCCTGACACTTTTTCTGACACACATATTCTGACCAAATAGCTATTCATAAACATAACTAAAAAATACATGTTGTATAGGAAATGATAGATCCATTTGTTCTTAATGAAATCGCAGTGTTAGAATTCTAAAAAATAACTTCATTACGATATGCAGCTTCGTTATAGCTAGAGTACCCAAACGTTGGCCGCCGGCGACTAGTACAACATGTTCGACAGATATATGAAATAGCATCATAAAATGTTTCTTACTTTTGCTGATCTTTCATCAGAATGTTGGACAAGGTGTCCTTTGTCCAGAACAGTCGTTGTTTGGAATTAGAACGGACACTTTCCCTCTTCATTTAGCACGCGCGCTAGCCGGGTGGCACGAATCGCTCCATCGTCAACAAAGTCAGAGAACGGAACACGGCAAAACTCCCGAAAAAATTTCAATAATCTGATTAAACTATATTGAAAAAACATACTTTAAGATGATATGGTCACATGTATCAAATAAAATCAAAGCCGGAAATAGTAGTCGTCCATAACGGCAGCTAAACAGAAGGCAATCCCACTGTCCACCGCGCGCTCCTCAGAGTACCGGAAATGAGGGACACGTCATACAAAGAGCCTGTATTCCACGTCAGACCAAGATAAACACGAAATTTCTTCTCTCACAGCCTCTTGACATCCAGGGGAAGGTCTATGAAGTGCACGTAGACTCTTACGTTTCATGCCCATGTATAGGCAGGAAGAAAAACAGAGCCTCAATTTCAGACTTTCCACTTCCTGGTCAGGAAGTTTGTGCCAAATGAGTTCTGTTTGACTCACAGATATAATTCAAACGGTTTTAGAAACTAGAGCGTGTTTTCTATCCAATAGTAATAATAATATGCATATTGTATGAGCAAGAATTGAGTACGAGGCCGTTTGAAATGGGCACATTTTATCTGGCTACTCAATACTGCCCCTGCAGCCCAAACAGGTAAAAATCTAGCCACCGTGTCAGATTTCAAAAAGGCTTTACGGCAAAAGCAAACCATGTGATTATCTGAGGACAGCACCCCATCAAACAAACACATGACAATCCTATTTCAACCCGCCAGGTGCGATACAAACTCAGAAATAACTATATAATTTGTGCCTTAAGTTTGAAGAGCTTCTTCTGTTGGGACTCCAATATGTCCCATAAACATCACAAATGGTCCTTTTGTTCAATTAATTCCATCGTTATATCTCCAAAATGTCCATTTATTTGGCGCGTTTGATTAAAAAAAACACAGGTTCCAACTCACCCAGCATGACTACAAATATCTAATAAGTTAAGTTACCTGCAAACGCTGTCCAAACATTTCAAACAACTTTCCTAATCCAACTTTAGGTATTTTAAAATGTAAATAATCGAGAAAATTTAAGATGGGATAAACTGTGTTCAATACCGGATAAAAACAACGTGAAGCGCCTGACCTGGAGCGCGCATCAAAACATTAGAGAGCACTAGGCTGGACCCTCGTTCTGAATAGCCGTACTTCTTCATTTCTCTAAAGAAAAACATCAACCAATTTCTAAAGACTGTTGACATCTAGTGGAAGCAATAGGAACTGCAACCAAGTGCCACAGAAAAGTGCCACACAAAGCCATTTGAAAACAGAGTCACCTCAACAACAAAAAATTCCTCCTGGATGGTTTGTCCTCGGGGTTTCACCTGCCAAATAAGTTCTGTTATACCCACAGACATTATTTTATTCATTCATTCACCGCAAAGATAGCATTCGCAAAAACCAGCAAAAGATATAAAATTAATCACTATAACATCATGTTACACAATACATATATGTTTTGTTCGAAAATGTGCATATTTAGAGGTACAAATCTTGGTTTTACATTGTGAATACGTAGCCAAAATGCACAAAATTGTTCGGAGATATTTTGGACAGTCACCTAATCTAATCAAAGAACTCATCATAAACTTTACTAAAAAATACATGTTGTACAGCAAATGAAAGATACACTGGTTCTTAATGCAACCGCTGTGTTAGATTTGAAAAAATAACTTTAGTACAACATACAGCTTGCGTTATTGCGAGACAGCGCCCGCTAAAAGGGCGGAGAATAGGACTAAACATTTCACACAAAAATACGAAATAACATCATAAATTGTTCTTACTTTTGCTGGGCTTCCATCAGAATCTTGTACAAGGAGTCCTAGGTCCAGAATAAATCGTTGTTTGGTTTTAGAATGTCCTTCTCTCCTGTCGAATTAGCAACCTTAGCTAGCCAAGTGGCGCGAAGATGTCCATCTTCACCTGACGCAGAGAACGTAAAACTCCAAAACTCCCGATAAACGTTGAATAATATGATAAAACTCAGTTGAAAAAACCTACTTTATGATGTATCAAATAAAAACAAAGCCGGAGATATTAGCCGTGTATACCGAACGCTTATCAGAAGACAATGGGAAGGTCCTTCCCGCGCCTAGGTAGAGAAGGGAAATTGTGGACACGTCATTCCAAGAGCTCTTGTTCGACCTCAGATCAAGCTAGACACCCCATTCCACCTTCCACTGCCTGTTGACATCTAGTGGAAGGCGTATGCAGTGCATGCAAATCCATAAATATAAAGCAATTCAATAGGCAGGCCCTGGAACAGAGCATCGTTTTCAGATTTTTCACTTCCTGTCTGGAAGTTTGCTGCCAAATGAGTTCTGTTTCACTCACAGATATAATTCAAACAGTTTTAGAAACTTGAGAGTGTTTTCTATCCAATAGTAATAATAATATGCATATTGTACTATCTAGAATAGAGTACGAGGCAGTTTAATTTGGGCACAATTTTTCCCAAAGTGGAAACAGCGCCCCCGTATTGACAAAAGGTTAACTTCTTATGGCTGCAAGCCCTAAATCGGGCTCAATATGACAACAGCCAGTCCAAGTGCAGGGCGTGAAATTCAAAATATATATTTTAGAAATATTTAACTTTCACACATTAACAAGTCCAATACAGCAAATGAAAGATAAACATCTTGTGAATCCAGCCAACATGTCCGATTTTTTAAATGTTTTACAGCAAAAACACCACGTATATTTATGTTAGCTCACCACCAAATACAAAAAAGCACAGACATTTCTTTCACAGCACAGGTAGCTTGCACAAAACCGACCAAATAGAGATAGAATTAGTCACTAACCAAGAAACAACTTCATCAGATGACAGTCTTATAACATCTTATACAATAAATCTATGTTTTGTTCGAAAAATGTGCATATTTCAGGTATAAATCATAGTTTTACATTGCAGCTACAAATCAGAAATAGCACCGAAGCAGCTAGAACAATTACAGAGACCAACGTGAAATACCTAAATACTCATCATAAAACATTTATGAAAAATACATGGTGTACAGCAAATGAAAGACAAACATCTTGTGAATCCAGCCAATATTTCAGATTTTTTAAGTGTTTTACAGCGAAAACACAATATAGCATTATATTAGCTTACCACAATAGCCAAAAACACAACCCATTTATCAGCAGCAAAAGTTAGCAATCGCAAAAAAACAGCAAAAGATATATAATTTTTCACTATCCTGGACAAACTTCATCAGATGACAGTCCTATAACATCAGGTTATACAATACACTTATGTTTTGTTCGAAAATGTGCATATTTAGAGCTGAAATCCGTGGGTATACATTGTGAAAATGTAGCAACTTTTTTCCAGAATCTCCGGATATATTTCTGACACTCATCTATTCTGACCAAATAACTTATCATAAACTTTACAAAAAAATACATGTTGTACAGCAAATGATAGATACACTAGTTCTTAATGCAATCGCCGTGTTAGAATTCTAAAAATAACTTTAGTACGACATACAGCTTACGTTATAGCGAGACAGCGCCAAAAATCTGGGCGGAATATAATACTAAAAATTTTCGACAGAAATACGAAATAACATCATAAATGGGTCCTACTTTTGGTGAGCTTCCATCATAATCTTGTACAAGGGGTCCTTTGTCCAGAATAAATCGTAGTTTGGATTTAGAATGTCCTCTTCGTATGTCGATTTAGCAACCAAAGCTAGCCAAGTGGCGCGAAGCTGTCCATCACCACCAAACGCAGAGAACGGAACACGCCAAAACTCCCGAAAAACGTTCAATAATCTGATAAAACTATATTGAAAAAACATACTTTACGATGATATTGTCACATTTATCAAATAAAATCAAAGCCGGAGAAATTAGCCGTCTATAAGGAAAGCTTTTCAGAAGCCAATGCTGATGTCCTACCCGCGCCTTCCTGAACAAAGGAAATTGGGGTCATGTCATTCCAAGACCTCTCTTTTGACCTCAGATCAAGCTATACACTCCATTTCTTCTCTCACTGCCTATTGACATCTAGTGGAAGGCGTATGAAGTGCATGTATACTAATAGATTTCAAGCAAATGAATAGGGAGGCCCTGGAACAGAGCCTCGATTTCAGATTTTTCACTTTCTGACAGGAAGTTTGCTGCAAAATGAGTTGTGTTTTACTCACAGATATAATTCAAACGGTTTTAGAAACTTGAGAGTGTTTTCTATCCAATAGTTTTCTATCCAATAATAATATGCATATTGTACGAGCAAGAATTGAGTACGAGGCCGTTTGAAATGGGCACCTTTCATCCAAGCTACTCAATACTGCCCCTGCAGCCATAAGAAGTTAAGACTCCATGCTACAGTCCTCCTTTAAGACTCCATGCTACAGTCCTCCTTTAAGACTCCATGCTACAGTCCTCCTTTAAGACTCCATGCTACAGTCCTCCTTTAAGACTCCATGCTACAGTCCTCCTTTAAGACTCCATGCTACAGTCCTCCTTTAAGACTCCATAATGTTTCATCATTAGATGCTACAGTCCTCCTTTAAGACTCCATCATGTTTAGAATGTGTCTGGAAGCGCTACTCTATCTATTCTACTCTCATCCTTTTGGTTTTAATAATATTTAATAACAATAATAATGTTATACTAGATAATAACTAACTTTAATAACTAGAGTTAATACCTGCCTGGCGCACCAACAAAATCTTTATCTTTACCCCCCTCTTACAATACCGCTACAGAATTAGCATAGTAGGCCATGTAATTTAAGGTAATCTGAAATATTTAGGACTAACTTATTCCTTGCCACCCATTCTGAAACTAACTGCAGCTCTATGTTAAGTGTTGCAGTCATTTCAGTCGCTGTAGTAGCTGACGTGTACAGTGTTGAGTCATCCGCATAAATAGACACACTGGCTTAACTCAAATGTCATTGGCATGTTGTTGGTAAAGATTGGAAAAAGGTGCTAAACAGCTGCCCTGGGGAATTCCTGATTCTACCTTGATTTTGTTGTACAGGCTTCCATTAAAGAACACTGTGTTCTGTTAGACAGGTAGCTCTGGGGCGGCAGGTAGCCTAGTGGTTAAAGCGGTAGGCCAGTAACCGAAACATTGCTGGATCGAATCCCCGAGCTGACAAGGTAAAACTCTGTCGTTCTGCCCCTGAACAAGGCAGTCCTAGGCCGTCATTGAAAAAAAGAATTTGTTCTTAACTGACTTGCCTAGTTAAATAAAGTTTACATTTTTTTTTAATTATCTTTATCCACAATATAGCAGGGGGTGTAAAGCCATACGTTTTTTTCAGCAGCAGACTATGATCGATACTGTCAAAAGCCACACTGAAGTCTAACAGCCCCAACAATATTTTTATCATCAATTTCTCTCAGCCAATCAGTCATTTGTAAGTGCTGTGCTTGTTGAATGAACTTCCCTATAAGCTGAAAGTCTCAATTTGTTAGCTGTAAAATAGCATTGTATCTGGCCAAACACAATTTATTTTTTTAAATGTAAGGGTTGGTAACAGGTTGATTGGTCAGCTATTTAAGCCAGTAAAGGGAGCTTTACTATTCTTGGGTAGTGGAATGACTTTAGCTTCCCTCCAAGCCTGAGGGAACACACTTTCTAGTAGGCTTAAATTGAAGATAATGCGAATAGAAGTGGCAATATCGGCCGCTATTATCCTCAATTTTCCATCCACGTTGTCAGACACCAGTGACACGTCATTGTTGATTTTTTTGCCCAGAATTTCATTTAAGGTGCTCCAAAGATTTTTACTATCATTCTTCATGTCATTTATCTTTGTTTCATAGTGTAGTTTCTTCTTTTTATCCAGTTTAGTCACATGATTTCTCAATTTGCTGGTATCCTGTTACCCTCTTTACTCTCTTCCTGTGGAACCATAAGATGTAAGGATTGGAGAGAAGGAGGAGTGTCTTAAGTGAGATATATATCTGGATGGAACAAATGTTGGGATGTCTGAATTACAGATGTACATAACCTTTGGGAATAATTAAACTTGGTTAAAGCTTCTCTAGTGTCCGTGAGTTATTTACTGTGAAAAAAAAGAACCTAACAACATCAACAACATAGGAATCACTACAAACAATTTTATGACCTCTTATATAGCACATTAGGCCCAGACTTTTGGAACTTTGCTTTTCCTAGATATGGCTACTATATTGTGATCACTACATCCAATGAAACTGGATACTGCTTTCAAACAAATTTCTGCAGCATTAGTAAAGATATGATCAAAATATGTTGATGATTTCATTTCTTTACTGTTTGTAACTACCCTGGTAGGTTGATTGATAACCTGAACCAGGTTGACGGCACTGGTTACAGTTTGAAGCTTTCTCTTGAGTGGGCAGCCTGATCACAGCTTTCCTCCAGTATTAGTTAATTCATTAACAGTGTCTGGAGTTTAGTTTGCCTGTTCTACAGTCTTGTAAAGATAGGGGGGTTGACTGGGACAGGCAATGTAACATCCATAATGTTTTAAGATAAAGTTTTTGTAAAACAAGCACCTTACAACGGATCATTGAAACTTTCTCTCCAAAACGAACTTTCATCAAGGTTTTATATGGTCTATTGGTTTCTCTCTTTTCATTGGCAGAATCCTTTTTCAGTGTTATGATATTCATAACATCCATATCCACCAGTCTATCTTCCTGTCAACTAACAGAACTCTGCTGGTTGTCCTGGTAACAGATACCAGTCTATCTTCCTGTCAACTAACAGAACTCTGCTGGTTGTCCTGGTAACAGATACCAGTCTATCTTCATGTCAACTAACATAACTCTGCTGGTTGTCCTGGTAACAGATACCAGTCTATCTTCCTGTCAACTAACAGAACTCTGCTGGTTGTCCTGGTAACAGATACCAGTCTATCTTCCTGTCGACTAACAGACCTCTGCTGGTTGTCCTGGTAACAGATACCAGTGGGCAGATCTATTTATTTGTTCAAACTGAACTACAGAACTTACTTTGATGTGTCAAATCTGATCTTTTCTTCTCTTCTCCTCCTCTCACAGTTCCACTCAGCCCCGTTGTTTTCCTGCAGTCCACCAGCAGCACAGACAACCTCTTCATACCCAGCAGTAAGGCGCTACCGGGACAGGCACGGCACGGGGACTCCGGGAGGGAGGAAGGGCTAGCGTTGTCCTGGTAACCACAAAGAGGGGACACAGACACATATCATTATGGATGCTGATGTCACAAAGTGTTTTACAGAAACCCAGCCCAGACCCCGATAGAGCAAGCTGTATGCTAGACCAGACCAAGCTGTACCATCTGGTGTTCTGATCTGGAGAGACTCTTCTCTGACTCGTCAGCATCAGGATGTTGTTGAGGCTCCCCAGAGGATCCACGATAGTCATGTCTCTCTCCTGTGTGAACGAGGACATCAAACAGATGGTAAACTTATGACCATCTATTGCAATCTTAGAGTCTTACAAGAGGCATGAATATGTCTAAAATGGCCACTTTCATCATGATTTCCTAAAATGTTCTTTGTGATGCAAATGTAAAAGGGTCGTTCCACAAAATGGGTGACTTTTGCATCCCTTTGATATTTTAAGTAGAAAATATGCACCAATATTGAATTTTAAAAGCCTGTTATATTAGATGAGGGGAACTTTAATATAGACCACATGGAGAATTCAATACATCTAATTGAAAAGTCCCAACAAAAAATGTACCAATGGCAGATCGAACCGTTAACAATTTATACAGTACTGAACAACATATTAAAATATAGAACTTCAGTAGAACGCCCCCACAGTTCAACAACTGCATAGTTTGTGCCCCTGCTTTTAAGAAAGTACTCACTGGTGTTAATCGGATCTTCTGTCTCCTCCTCTTTCACTCCCAAAACGTCTTCCTCCTTCACCTTTATTGAGATAGCATCCTCTTCCTCTCTAAAAGGTTCTTTCTCTTCTTTCACTATAACAGCCTCCTCTTCCTCCTTTTTCATTCTGAAAGATTCTTTCTCCATACAGCAGACCCCCTCTTCATTAGCAAGGGAAGAGTAGTTTGGTGAGCTCATGGTCAGGGATGTTAGCTAGCTAGCTAGCATTAGCGACTAGCCTAGTGCTAGGCTCAGTATCAATCTTTAACAAGTTTGCAAATTGAACAAGCAAATTAGGTTAAAGTTAAGCAGTTGATACGTCAACCGAAATTTGTTTAAAACACTGGGATTAGCTAATGTACACAAACATGGTCTAAAACGTAAACCTTTCAGTTTTATGTTGGCTAGCAAGCTACCGAGGTGGTTGAAAGAGTATCCGCGTTGTTGTTCCTGAATAAGCGTCCGGTCCAGAAAATGACACGTCACGCAAGAAGCAACACCTGAAAGACGCACATCGCCGTCTGCTGGCTGGAGTGGGTAACGCAGTTTGGAAACAATAGTTACTACACTTTTTTGTATTGGAAAGAACGTCATAATAATTTTACAATAAGCTGATATATTTTCTCTTCCAAATAATACGTTCCTGTACACAGACGTAGAAGCTCAATATGAATATGTAGATGATGAATAAATACTTATATGAATAGGTAGTGTGTTATTAATACACATTTTCTCTGTTTATTTTTCACATTCGTTTTTATCTAGATGTCACCATACTATTCCCTTAAAGCCACGCTCTATAAGATACAAATCATCCTGTAAACAACAGAGCAAATGCATCACATGCAAATAGCACTTGATTGTCTGTAGTGCTATACACTGAGTCAACAAAACATTAACAACACCTGCTCCTTCCATGACTTAGACTGACCAGGTGAATACAGGCTAAAGCTATGATCCCTTACTGATGTCACTAGTTAAATCCACTTCAATCTGTGTAGATGAAGGGGGGAAACAGGTTAAATAAGGATTTTTAAGCCTTGAGACATGATACATGGATTGTGCATGTGTGCCATTTAGTGGAAGACAAAATATTTAAGTTACTTTGCACAGGGTATGGTAGTAGGTGCCAAGCGCATCGGTTTGTGTCAAGAACTGCAACGCTGCTGGGTTTTTCAGCTCAACAGTTTCCAATGTTTACCAAGAATGGTCCACCACCCAAACAGTGGTGGTCAGTGCCGTTTAAGATGAGGCAGGACGATTAGTTTTTTCATGAGCATGGCCTTAATTCTATTACAGTATATTGTATGAGTGTCATTCATATTTCACTAACCCTGTTCAATGTAACAGCGATAGGTTTAGGCTACTACATGATACTAACATTTCCCCTATACCCATCATGAGGTAGCAACCTAGCCTATGAATGAAAGTTTAGAATGTAGGTTCACACAGGTCGAGAGCAAATTTTGCGGTGACACATGGACAGACACATTCAATATCGCCTTGCACACTCTCGCCTGCATCTAGCTAAGATAGAGAAGGTGAACAGTATAACTTTAGACCGTCCCATCGCCCATACCCGGGCGCGAACCAGGGACCCTCTGCACACATCAACAACAGTCACCCACGAAGCATCGTTACCCATCGCTCCACAAAAGCCACGGCCCATGAGGTAGCAACCTAGCCTATGAATGAAAGTTTAGAATGTAGGTCACACAGGTCGAGAGCAAATTTTGCGGTGACAGACAGTGACACATGGACAGACAGTGACACTTTCAATATCGCCTTGCACACTCTCGCCTGCATCTAGCTGAAATAGAGATATTACTGGACAAATTCAGGTATGTTTATCCTGGTCTTGTTCCGTTTAAGAAACATTTGTCAACAGAATCGGCGGAATGAATACACCCCTGATCAGGAATAAACACAGTTCACTTTCATAACAGCCACGTTGTATTCCTTCTCTCCTCCTCTCACCTTTTCCCTTTGCTTCTGGACTTCAATGCACAACACATCAGCTGTATGTGACCAGGCGAAAAAACCTTTCCAAGTCAAACCATACCATAACTGCTACACACAGCCTACATCCTTCACCATACTAGCTAAAGTAATGTCATAGTCAACATAGCTAATAGAACAAACGCGTTAGTAAACCTGCTACAATCATGCAGTAACATTACAGTGTACAGTCAGTAAGCAGTTTAGCACTTACATTGGCGGGTCCCAGTGGCAATAAATTAGTAAAACCAAAAACTTACCTTGACTTGGAAGAGTTCCAGTGTTGTGTTGGATAGTCATAGCCAGCTAGCTAACATAGCATCCCTTTGTTTGAGCCAAGTGTTTGAGTAAGCTAAACTAGATATCTGCATTTGCTAGCTAAGTAAGTGAAACTGAAAGTGGAAAATAAGTGACGAAATATCTCTCTCTCGCTTCTCCTTCATTTTGGAATAAAATAATTTGTTCAAAACTGTTCAACTATTGTCTTTTTCTCTCTCTTTGAGTCAACTACTCACCACATGTTATGCACTGCAGTGCTAGCTAGCTGTAGCTTATGCTTTCAGTCCTAGATTCATTCTCTGATCCTTTCATTGGTTGGACATCATGTCAGTTCATGCTGTAAGAGCTCTGATAGGTTGGAGGACGTCCTCCGGAAGTTGTCATAATAATAATAAGTCTATGGAAGCCTTGAGAATCCTCCTAGGTTTTGTATTGAAGTCAATGTAACCAGAGGAGGATGCAAAGTAGTATGTTTAACTTTTACTTGCTACGAATCCCGGATCCGGGAGCACCCCCCACAGTAAAAAAGCTGACTAGCGTAGCCTAGCATAGCGTCACAAGTAAATACAAGCATCTAAATATCATTAAATCACAAGTCCAAGACACCAGATGAAAGATACAGATCTTGTCAATCCAGCCATCATTTCTGATTTTTAAAATGTTTTACAGGGAAGACACAATATGTAAATCTATTAGCTAACCACGTTAGCAAAAGACACCACTTTTTTTACTCCACCAGTTTTTTACTCCATCAGTAGCTATCACTAATTCGACTAAATAAAGATATATATAGCCACTGACCAAGAAACAACTTCATAAGATGACAGTCTGATAACATATTTATGGTATAGCATATGTCTTTTTCGAAAAATGTGCATTTTTCAGGTATAAATCATAGTTTACCATTGCAGCCACTATCACAAAACTCACCAAAGCGACTAGAATAACTACAGAGAGCAACGTGTATTACCTAATTACTCATCATAAAACTTTTCTTAAAAATACACAGCATACAGCAACAAATTAGTTCTTATTAATGCAATCGCTGAATTACATTTTTAAAATTAACTTTACTGCGCAATACAGCGTGCGCTGAAGCAAGGCTACACTGAAATTAATGGCAGTGTAACGAAACTCTAATTCTTCCTCCTCCTCGGACGAGGAGAGGAGAGAGGGATCGGAAGACCAATTTGCAGCGAGGTATGATGACATGATATTCTTTATTCACAAGACGAAACTAAACACACGAAGAACACTTGATAATTTTACAAAACAACAAAACGACGTAGACAGACCTGAACGAGAGAACTTACATAAAACATGAAGAACGCACGAACAGGAACAGACTACATATACTAACGACAACGAAACAGTCCCGTGTGGTGCGAACATACACTGACACGGAAGACAACCACCCACACCAAACAATGTGAAACAACCTCCCTATGTATGTCTCTCAATCAGAGGAAAACGAAAACACCTGCCTCTGATTGAGAGCCATACAAGGTCAATTAAACCTGACACTTAACATAGAACAAACAACACAGACTGCCCACCCAGCTCACGTCCTGACCAACTAAAACAAATACAAAACAAAGGAAAACAGGTCAGGAACGTGACAGAACCCCCCCCCTTAAGGTGCGAACTCCGGGCGCACCAGCACAAAGTCTAGGGGAGGGTCTGGGTGGGCGTCTGTCCACGGTGGCGGCTCTGGCGCTGGTCGTGGTCCCCACCCCACCATAGTCAACCCCCGCTTCCGTGGCCTCCTCCCAATAACCACCCTCCATGTCAATCCCACTATTCCAAAAAGCAGTAACAGACTGAGGGGCAGCACCGGACTGAGGGGCGGCACCGGACTGAGGGGCGGCACCGGACTGAGGGGCGGCACCGGACTGAGGGGCGGATCCTGGCTGGCTGGCTCAGGCAGATCCTGGCTGGCTGGCTCTGGCGGATCCTGGCTGGCTGGCGGATCCTGGCTGGCTGGCGGATCCTGGCTGGCTGGTGGATCCTGGCTGGCTGGCTCTGGCGGATCCTGGCTGGCGGAAGGCTCTGGCGGATCCTGGCTGGCGGAAGGCTCTGGCGGATCCTGGCTGGCCGGCTCTGGCGGATCCTGGCTGGACGGCAGCTCCTGGCTGGACGGCTCTGGCTGATCCTGGCTGGACGGCTCTGGCTGGTCCTGGCTGGACGGCTCTGGACGCTCATGGCAGGCTGACGGCTCTGGACGCTCATGGCAGGCTGACGGCTCTGGACGCTCATGGCAGGCTGACGGCTCTGGACGCTCATGGCAGGCTGACGGCTCTGGACGCTCATGGCTGGCTGACGGCTCTGGACGCTCATGGCTGGCTGACGGCTCTGGACGCTCATGGCTCACTGGCGGCTCTGGCAGATCCTGTCTGGTTGGCGGCTCTGGCAGATCCTGTCTGGTTGGCGGCTCTGGCAGATACTGTCTGGTTGGCGGCTCTGGCAGATCCTGTCTGGTTGGCGGCTCTGGCAGATCCTGTCTGGTTGGCGGCTCTGGCAGATCCTGTCTGGTTGGCGGCTCTGGCAGATCCTGACTGACGAACGGCTCTAGCGGCTCCTGACTGACGAACGGCTCTGACGGCTCGGGACAGACGGGCGGCTCTAATGGCTCGGGACAGACGGATGGCTCAGACGGCACTGGGCAGACGGATGGCTCAGACGGCACTGGGCAGACGGATGGCTCAGACGGCGCTGGGGAGACGGATGGCTCAGACGGCGCTGGGGAGACGGATGGCTCAGATGGCGCTGGGGAGACGGATGGCTCAGATGGCGCTGGGGAGACGGATGGCTCAGATGGCGCTGGGGAGACGGATGGCTCAGATGGCGCTGGGGAGACGGATGGCTCAGATGGCGCTGGGGAGACGGATGGCTCAGACGGCGCTGGGGAGACGGGCAGTTCAGGCGCCGCTGGGCAGACGGCCAGCTCTGACAGCTCGGGACAGACGGGCAGTTCTGGGCAGACTGGCAGACCTGTAGGGAGGAGACGGAGAGACAGCCTGGTGCGTGGGGCTGCCACAGGACCCACCAGGCTGGAGAGACCTACAGGAGGCTTGATGTTAAAAGGAGGCACCTGAAGGACCGGGCTGTGGGGGAGCACTGGAGCTCTGGTGCGCAGCCTTTGCACCACTCCCCCAGGCTGGAGTACTATTCCAGCCCGTACCCTCCAGAGTACAGGCACAGGTTGAACCGGGCTGTGGATGAGCACTGGAGATCTAGTGCCTACTACGCGCACCTCTCTCTTAGGCTCCACTCCCACATTTGCCCGGTACGAGCGAAGCGTAGGCATAGGCATAGGACGCACTGCACCCTCCCAGCGCCCCGGAGACACAGCACGCAGAGCCGGCGCAGGATACCCTGGACCGAAACTGCGTACCGGAGACCAGACGCGCTGAGCAGGCACAATACGCCCCGGCTGGATGCCCACACTTACACGACACTTTCGGGGGGCTGCCCTATAGCGCACCGGGCTATGGGCACGCACTGGCGACACCGTGCGCTTCACCGCATAACACGGTGCCTGACCAGTGACGCGTTGCTTATAATAAGCACGAGGAGTGCGCTCAGGTCTGCTACCTGGCTTAGCCACACTCCTTTCTAGCCCCCCCCCAAAAATTTTTTTATGGGGCTGCCTCTCGTACCTGTCGCGCTGCCTTGCTGCCTCCTCATATCGCCGCCGCTCAGCTTTCGCTTCCTACAGCTCAGCTTTGGGGCGGCGATACTCCCCAGCCTGTGCCCAGGGTCCTTCTCCGTTCAAGATCTCCTCCCATGTCCATGAATCCTGGGATTTCTGCGGTTGCTGTCGCTGCCCTTTTCCCCGCTGCTTGGTTCTGGTAATTTGGTGGGTGGTTCTGTAACGAAACTCTAATTCTTCCTCCTCCTCGGACGAGGAGAGGAGAGAGGGATCGGAAGACCAATTTGCAGCGAGGTATGATGACATGATATTCTTTATTCACAAGACGAAACTAAACACACGAAGAACACTTGATAATTTTACAAAACAACAAAACGACGTAGACAGACCTGAACGAGAGAACTTACATAAAACATGAAGAACGCACGAACAGGAACAGACTACATATACTAACGACAACGAAACAGTCCCGTGTGGTGCGAACATACACTGACACGGAAGACAACCACCCACACCAAACAATGTGAAACAACCTCCCTATGTATGTCTCTCAATCAGAGGAAAACGAAAACACCTGCCTCTGATTGAGAGCCATACAAGGTCAATTAAACCTGACACTTAACATAGAACAAACAACACAGACTGCCCACCCAGCTCACGTCCTGACCAACTAAAACAAATACAAAACAAAGGAAAACAGGTCAGGAACGTGACAGGCAGCTTATGCATTTAACATTTTTCAACAGAACAACGATTTATCAGCATAAATAGTTCTTACTTTTAGATGAACTCGCATCAGAATCTTGGGAAAGGTGTCTTTTGTCCAGAACCATCTTCTTTTGGTCGAAAGATGTACTCTTGTCCTGTCGAAATCGCTGCTAACGTTCGGCATGTACCGGAAAGGTGTCCAAATGTTGAGAGCGCGTCACAAAGGAATGCCAGAAAATCGCAATAAACTGATATAAATTGCTATAAGTCGGTTTAAATTAACTACCTTATGATGTCTTTAACAACTATAACGAATAAAAACATGACCGGAGATATAGAACTGGCTAAACCAAAGCTTGGAAGGAGGCCAGTCCGACGTCCATCCTGAGTCAGGCGCACGGTCGAAAAGAAAGGTACTTCCTCCCCAAGGTATTATATGAGGTCCCAGATTGCACAATCGACTCCATTCAAATTGTCACCACTTACTGACGTCTAGAGGAAGGCGTATGCAGTGTTTGTAGCCCCACAGCATTCACAGGGACATAAAAACTGACCTGGGAACAGAGGCCAAGATTTCTGAAATCTCACTCCCTGGCAGGAAAAGTGCTGTAGAATGAGTTTTGTTCCACCCACAGACATAATTCAAACGGTTTTAGAAACTAGAGATTGTTTTCTATCCAATAGTAATAATAATATGCATATTGTACGAGCAAGAATTGAGTACGAGGCAGTTTAATTTGGAAACGTCAAGAAAAAAATAGTGCTAACAGTACCGGTATTGACAAAAGGTTAATTCAATTATTATTTGGTGATAAAAGTATACTAAATATAATTACATCTAAACTGAAACTGACATACTCCATATTTAGTTCAAATAAATTGTTATTTCCCACATGCGCTGATTACAACAGGTGTAGTAGACCTTACCGTGAAATGCTGAATACAACCTTACTGTGAATTGCTTACTTACAAGCCCTTAACCAACAATGCAGATTGAAGAAAAATAAGAGTTAAGAAAATATTTAGTAAATAAACGAAAGAAAAAAAAGTAACACAATAAAGAATACAGGAGGTACCTGTACAGAGTCAATGTGGAGGCTATATACAGGGGGTACCAGTACAGAGTTAATGTGGAGGCTATATACAGGGGGTACCAGTACAGAGTTAATGTGGAGGCTATATACAGGGGGTACCAGTACAGAGTTAATGTGGAGGCTATATACATGGGGTACCAGTACAGAGTTAATGTGGAGGCTATATACATGGGGTACCAGTACAGAGTCAATGTGGAGGCTATATACATGGGGTACCAGTACAAAGTTAATGTGGAGGCTATATACATGGGGTACCAGTACAGAGTCAATGTGGAGGCTATATACAGGGGGTACCAGTACAGAGTCAATGTGGAGGCTATATACAGGGGGTACCAGTACAGAGTCAATGTGGAGGCTATATACAGGTGGTACCGGTACAGAGTCAATGTGGAGGCTATATACAGGGGGTAGCGGTACAGAGTCAATGTGGAGGCTATATACATGGGGTACCAGTACAGAGTTAATGTGGAGCTATATACAGGGGGTACCGGTACAGAGTCAATGTGGAGGCTATATATAGGGGATAACGGTACAGAGTCAATGTGGAGGCTATATACAGGGGGTACCGGTACAGAGTCAATGTGGAGGCGATATACAGGGGGTACCAGTACAGAGTCAATGTGGAGGCTATATACAGGGGATAACGGTACAGAGACAATCTGGAGGCTATATACAGGGGGTACCAGTACAGAGTCAATGTGGAGGCTATATACAGGGGGTACCGGTACAGAGTCAATGTGGAGGCTATATACAGGGGGTACCAGTACAGAGTCAATGTGGAGGCTATATACAGGGGGTACCAGTACAGAGTTAATGTGGAGGCTATATACAGGAGGTACCAGTACAGAGTCAATGTGGAGGCTATATACAGGAGTTAGCAGTACTGAGTCAATGTGGAGGCTGTATACAGGGGGTACCAGTACAGAGTCAATGTGGAGGCTATATACAGGGGGTAACGGTACAGAGTCAATATACTGAGGTACAGCTTAGGAGCAGGTGTTGAAATAAAAAACATACAGCTTTATACAGTTTGATTTAATGAGGCTTAATGACCAAAAGCACAATTCTATTTTTGTAGAAAAACATGAGACAAGTGTACGAGCATTATGCCTGTTCTCTAATGAACTTTAAGTAGCCTACATTTGATGTGATATATTCTTTTCGAGACAGGATTGTGTGACGGCACAGATCTGGGGAAGTGTACCAAGGCATTTCTGCAGCATTGAAGGTCCAAAAGAACACATCATTCTTACATACATTTTCTAATAGAAGAAAACAGAATTAAACAAATAAAATTATTATATACCTGAGTATCTTCAACATGGACAATCTGGTTGATTCTCTGCTCAACAACACTGACTGTGAATCAATCTGGTTGATTCTCTGCTCAACAACACTGACTGTGAATCAATCTGGTTGATTCTCTGGTTGATTCTCTGCTCAACAACACTGACTGTGAATCAATCTGGTTGATTCTCTGCTCAACAACACTGACGGTGTCAAACTTTGATGTGTGTCCAGGCTGTCACTTCTGTCATCAACTACTAACACCAGTGCTGCACCTTTGTCCTTGAGAGACTGGATGACGGCTTCCTGCTCCCTCTTCCATAGTGACAACACTGATGGCTCAACATGGGTTTCTGAGAGACTGGATGACGGCTTCCTGCTCCCTCTTCCATAGTGACAACACTGATGGCTCAACATGGGTTTCTGAGAGACTGGATGACGGCTTCCTGCTCCCTCTTCCGTAGTGACAACACTGATGGCTCAACATGGGTTTCCTGGTTATGAAAGAAAGTGTGGCGGTCAATGGTAGCCACTCCCATTGTGTGAAGCAGTTGTAGTCTTTGTTGGCATGTATCCAGACACCAGAATGGCAGTAGAAAGACCCTGTTCCCCACATGCTTCCTCACAATCATTGGCTGCCTCGACCACTCCCCCACCTGACCACAGGACCAGCACTACTGTCCGACCTTCATTCCTACAGGCTTCATCTCCGCCCCTGGAGTCTCTTCACCGAGTAAGTAAAGCTAGTATAAGAAACCTGTCCCATTCTACTTGTCTATTATCTTTGTTTAGAAATAGTCATGTGTGACCTACTGATTTTCCCTACAATTTTTTTTAAAGGATTTATAAATATTGAAATAGTAGAACGAGCAATGTCAGAGTCTGGAATATAAATATATATACAGTTAGTTTACAATGTATATGATGGTGTGTCTAGACATTATGGACCGTATATGAATATAAAAGGTGTGTACAGCAGTAGTTATATAGGATGAGCCTTGACTAGAATACAGGGTGGAGTACTGGGTGGTAGACGGCTAGTAACAGTGACTAAAGTTCAGGGCAGGGTACTGGGCGGAGGCCGGCTAGAGGTGACTATTTAACAGTCTGATGATTACATTTTTACATTTTTACATTTACATTTTTAGTCATTTAGCAGACGCTCTTATCCAGAGCGACTTACAGTAGAGTGCATACATTTTATTACATTTTTTTTTTTTTTTACATACTGAGACAAGGATATCCCTACCGGCCAAACCCTCCCTAACCCGGACGACGCTATGCCAATTGTGCGTCGCCCCACGGATCTCCCGGTTGCGGCCGGCTGCGACAGAGCCTGGGCGCGAACCCAGCCCAGCCTGGGCGCGAACCCAGAGACTCTGGTGGCGCAGCTAGCACTGCGATGCAGTGCCCTAGACCACTGCGCCACCCGGGAGTATGATGATCTGGAGATAGACCACACATTAACCACACATTAAGTATTGTGGTGGTAGCATCATGTTATGGGTATGCTTGTCACCGGCAGGGACTGGGGAGTTTGTCAGGATCAAAATAAATATGAAAGGAGCAAAGCCCAGGTAAAAAGTTAAAACCCACCTCAGTCTTCTGAAAACCTAACCCTGCGACATTGTTTAATTTTTCTGAAGGACACAAATGTTTACACTGCTGCCACCATCAAGCCTGGAGGGCTGGGATAGGGTTTTATTTTTCTGGAATTACACAATTTTTTATGCAAAAGACACTCCAGAATGGCTTTCCAAGACTTGTTGAGTGTTCCTAAGTGGTCTGATCTCAGTCCTGACTTGAAAAAAAACATCTGGTTTAAATATCGCTGTCCAGCAATCAGCAGTTTTAACAAAAACTATGGATGTATTTTGCACAAAGTTGGTGGGATCTTAATGAAACTGTAATGGCTTCCACCAAGTATTAAACTTCTTAAGACTAGGGGGCGGTATTTTCGTTTTTGGCTAAAAAACGTACCCATTTGAAACTGCCTATTTCTCAGCCCCCGAAACTAGAATATGCATATAATTGTCAGATTAGGATAGAAAACACTCTAAAGTTTCCAAAACTGTCTTAAAAACTTCTTGAGAATACAGGGGGTGCTATTTTCCCATTAGCATAATTTGCTCTACAGATTAAACTGCCTCTTATTCAATTATTGCTCTTACTATATGCATATAAATAATACCATTGGAAAGAAAACAATCTCTAGTTTCTAAAACCGTTTCAATTTTGTCTCTGAGTGATACAGAAGTCATTTGACAGCACTTTCCATGACCAAGAAGAAAAAAGCAAGATGTGTATGCCAGCTTCAACGCTCTGCCTATATATGGTCGTGCCCCCTATGACCCGAAACACACCTCATTGGCCTTCCTCTGGGTGTCAAGAGGACGTCAGAGGAAAAATATCTTGTTTATCTGGGACTGACGTGAAATGAGAGCTAATTCTTTGGCGTGACCGACAACTTCCGGTTGTCTAAATCGTGCGACTTGTAGCTGCGATTGTCTTCTGTTGTGCGGCCATTATGGATGAAAACTATCTCCGTCTCGAAGTTTGTTTGATACATGTGACCAGATCATCGTAATGTATGTTTTTTCAATATAGTTTAATCAGATTATTTGAATTTTTTCGGGAGTTTTGTGGTGTTCCGTTGTCTGAATTTATTTACGTTTGAGAGATCTGTGCCACTCGACCGGTACCTGTGCTAAATGGAGTGGGAAAGGAACAATTCTGAACGGAACCAATGACTCATCTTGACAAAGGACACTTTGATCAACATTCTGATGAAAGATCAGCCATAGTAAGACCCAATTTACGATGTTATATCATATCTGTTGTGCATGTGAACTGGCCGTGGGCGCCTAGCCGAATCTGCCTGGTATAGCTATGCTAATTTAGCGCTACATTTTGTTTTCGTTATAAAACATTTAATAAATCTGAAATATTGTTTGGATTCACCAGATGTTGGGCTTTCAATATCTGTACGCTGTGTATTTTTCTGAAATGTTTTAAGATGAGTAATTCGTTATATGACGTTGGTCTCTGTAATTGTTCTGGCTGGGTCAGCACTATTTCAGATTGCAGCTGCAATGTAGAACTGTGATTTATACCTGAAAAATGCAAATTTTTCCCAAAAAAAACTATGCTATACCATAAATATGTTATCAGACTGTCATCTTATGAAGTTGTTTCTTGGTTAGTGGCTATATATATTTTTATTTAGTCGAATTAGTGATAGCTACTAACGCAGGAAAAAGCTGTTGGGAGTAAAAAAATCGTGTCCTTTGCTAACGTGGTTAGCTAATAGATTTACATATTGTGTCTTCCCTGTAAAACATTTTAAAAATCTGAAATGGTGGCTTTATTCACAAGATCTGTATCTTTCATTAGGTGGCTTGGACTTGTGATTTAATGATATTTAGATGCTACTATTTAATTGTGACGCTATGCTAGCGATGCTAATCAGTGTGGGGGGGGGTGGGGGGTGATCCCGGATCCGGGGTTGAGGCTCGTTAGAGGTTATCGTCTGTGAGTTTAACAGAACTGATATTGCAGGCGAAAACCGGAGGAAAATCCAATCAGGAAGTGGCTCTTTTTTGAAACCTCTCTGTTCCTATGCATGCCTAACGTGCATTTAAAGGGATATCAACCAGATTCCTTTTTCTACGGCTTCCCCAAGGTGTCAACAGTCATTAGACAAAGTTTCAGGCTTTTATTTTGAAAAATGAGCGTGAAAGATCACATTGCATAAGTGGATAGGTGGGGGCTCTCAGAGTGAGTTATGTCAACAGAGAAAGGCGGCCATTGTTTCTCCCTGTCCTAATGAAAAACCAACACTCCCGGTTGATAGATTATCGAATATATATTTGAAAAACATCCTGAGGATTGATTATAAAAAACGTTTGACATGTTTCTGTGGACATTATGGATATTATTTGGCATTTTTGTATGTGTTTTCGTGACCGCTCTTTCCGTTGGATTTCGGAGCATAACGCACCAAACGAACGGAGGTATTTGGATATAAAAGTAATATTTATCGAACAAAAATAACATTTGTTGTGTAACTGGGAGTCTCGTGAGTGGAACCACCCAAAGATTATCAAAGGTAAGCGATTAATTTGATTGCTTTTCTTACTTTCGTGACCAAGCTAACCAAGCTAATATAAGGCTAAGCTAATGTAGCATAGAAAGCTACACTCACAAAAGCTTGGATTTCTTTCGCTGTAAAATATATTTTCAAAATCTGACACGATAGGTGGATTAACAACAAGCTAAACTGTGTTTTGGTATATTCCACTTGTGATTGCATGATTATAAATATTTTTAGGAATATTTTTTAATCTGATACGTTTGGAAATTTCTGTCTTCCTTTCAGGACCTGAATGAGGCTGTCGTTTTTTTCTTCATGACGCACAACCCAAATGGCGTTTTTTTGTGATAAAAGTAATATTTATCGAACAAAAGAAGATTTGTTGTGTAACTGGGAGTCTCTTGAGTGGAAACGTCTGAAGATTATCTACGGTAAGCGATGAATTTTATTGTTTTTCACACTTTCGTGACTATGCTAATTTGGGGTTAGCTGATGTAGCATTGAAAACTACACTCACAAAAGCTTGGATTTCTTTCGCTGTAAAATATATTTTCAAAATCTGACACCATAGGCGGATTAACAACAAGCTAAGCTGTGTTTTGGTATATTTCACTTGTGATTGCATGATTATAAATATTTTGAGGAATATTTTTGAATTTGGCGCCCTGCAATTCATCGGT
This sequence comes from Salvelinus alpinus, assembly GCF_045679555.1. Taxonomy (NCBI): domain Eukaryota; kingdom Metazoa; phylum Chordata; class Actinopteri; order Salmoniformes; family Salmonidae; genus Salvelinus; species Salvelinus alpinus. The sequence continues at coordinate 103,691,830 of NC_092087.1, forward strand.
TGTTTAGGATAGTGAACCCGTATACGGTATGGGTTGGATGGGAACAGACTTATCCAATTATGATATAAAACTAAAAAAATTGTTCAACATTTTCTATTAAATCTAATTTAATCCCTTTATAGATTTAATTTTAAGGAGCAAAATGTGTCAAAAAGTTAAAAGGCGTGTAGACGTTCTATAGTCACTGATCAGCTTTAACTATGGAGTGACCCCATGAAATGAGATATCAGCCAATCACTGACCTCCACAGAACACTGATCAGCTTTAACTATGGAGTGACCCCATGAAATGAGATATCAGCCAATCACTGACCTCCACAGAACACTGTTCAGCTTTAACTATGGAGTGACCCCATGAAATGAGATATCAGCCAATCACTGACCTCCACAGAACACTGATCAGCTTTAACTATGGAGTGACCCCATGAAATGAGATATCAGCCAATCACTGACCTCCACAGAACACTGATCAGCTTTAACTATGGAGTGACCCCATGAAATGAGATATCAGCCAATCACTGACCTCCACAGAACACTGATCAGCTTTAACTATGGAGTGACCCCATGAAATGAGATATCAGCCAATCACTGACCTCCACAGAACACTGTTCAGCTTTAACTATGGAGTGACCCCATGAAATGAGATATCAGCCAATCACTGACCTCCACAGAACACTGATCAGCTTTAACTATGGAGTGACCCCATGAAATGGGACATCAGCCAATTCACTGACCTCCACAGAACACAACTTTGTATAGTTTACACAAATATTAGCATCTTAGCTCTTATTGCAGGACTTTGAATGTGCTACATCACATCCATAACCAACCTATTGTGTGTATTGAACATTCATATCGGACTGTACAGCTAGCTAACTGGCTACTGATCAACCTATTGTGAGAATTGAACATTCATCATTGACTGTACAGCCTTACCTATAGAGTGTACACCACCACCGATCACAACTTTCTGTTTCCATCATCCAGCTGTCGTGAGTTTTTTATACGGTATGACTTTACTGACATAAAAACTTTGGATGGAAACATGGTTAATCAAGCTATACAGTGGAGAGAACAAGTATTTGATACACTGCCGATTTTGCAGGTTTTCCTACTTACAAAGCATGTAGAGGTCTGTCATTTTTGTCATAGGTACACTTCAATTGTGAGAGACGGAATCTAAAACAAAAATCCAGAAAATCACATTGTATGATTTTTAAGTAATTCATTTGCATTTTATTGCATGACATAAGTATTTGAAAACCTACCAACCAGTAAGAATTCCGGCTCTCACAGACCTGTTAGTTTTCATTTAAGAAGCCCTCCTGTTCTCCACTCATTACCTGTATTAACTGCACCTGTTTGAACTTGTTACCTGTATAAAAGACACCTGTCTACACACTCAATCAAACAGACTCCAACCGCTCCACAATGGCCAAGACCAGAGAGCTGTGTAAGGACATCAGGGATAGAATTGTAGACCTGCACAAGGCTGGGATGGGCTACAGGACAATAGGCAAGCAGCTTGGTGAGAAAGCAACAACTGTTGGCGCAATTATTAGAAAATGGAAGAAGTTTAAGATGACGGCCAATCACCCTCGGTCTGGGGCTCCATGCAAGATCTCACCTCATGGGGCATCAATGATCATGAGGAAAATGAGGGATCAGCCCAGAACTACACGGTAGGACCTGGTCAATGACCTGAAGAGAGCTGGAACCACAGTCTCAAAGAAAACCATGAGTAACACACTACGCCGTCATGGATTAAAATCCTACAGCGCACGCAAGGTCCCCCTGCTCAAGCCAGCACATGTCCAGGCCCGTCTGAAGTTTGCCAATGACCATCTGGATGATCCAGAGGAGGAATGGGAGAAGGTTGTGTGGTCTGATGAGACAAAAATAGAGCTTTTTGGTCTAAACTCCACTCGCCGTGTTTGGAGGAAGAAGAAGGATGAGTACAACCCCAAGAACACCATCCCAACCGTGAAGCATGGAGGTGGAAACATCATTCTTTGGGGATGCTTTTCTGCAAAGGGAACAGGATGACTGCACCGTATTGAGGGGAGGATGGATGGGGCCATGTATCGCGAGATCTTGCATTGAAGATGGGTCGTGGCTGGGTCTTCCAGCATGACAACGACCCGAAACACACAGCCAGGGCAACGAAGGAGTGGCTTCGTAAGAAGCATTTCAAGGTCCTGGAGTGGCCTAGCCAGTCTCCAGATCTCAACCCCATAGAAAATCTTTGGAGGGAGTTGAAAGTCCGTGTTGCCCAGCAACAGCCCCAAAACATCACTGCTTTAGAGGAGATCTGCATGGAGGAATGGGCCAAATTACCAGCAACAGTGTGTGAAAACCTTGTGAAGACTTACAGAAAACGTTTGACCTCTGTCATTGCCAACAAAGGGTATATAACAAAGTATTAAAATAAACTTTGTTATTGATCTAATACTTATTTTCCACCATAATTTGCAAATACATTTATTAAAAATCCTACAATGTGATTTTCTGGAATTTCTTTTCTAATTTTGTCTGTCATAGTTGAAGTGTACCTATGATGACAATTACAGGCCTCTCTCATCTTTTTAAGTGGGAGAACTTGCACAATTGGTGGCTGACTAAATACTTTTTTGCCCTACTGTATGTATATGTATGTATGTATGTATGTATGTATGTATGTATGTATGTATGTATGTATGTATGTATGTATGTATGTATGTATGTATGTATGTATGTATGTATGTATGTATGTATGTATGTATGTATGTATATATGTATGTATGTATGTATGTATGTATGTATGTATGTATGTATGTATGTATATATTTATACACTGAACAAAAATATAAAACAAATGCATCAATTTTAAGATTTGACTGAGTTACAGTTCATATAAGGAAAAAAGTCTATGTAAATAAATTCATTGGGCCCTAATCTATGGATTTCACATGACTGGGAATACAGATATGTATCTGTTGGTCACATATACCTTTAAAATAACGATACCATGAAAAGGTAGGGGCATGATCAGAAAACCAGTCAGTATGATGTGACCACCATTTGCCTAGAGTTGATCAGGCTGTTGATTGTGGCCTGTGGAATGTTGTCCCACTCCTCTTCAATGGCTGTGCAAAATTGCTGGATATTAGCGGAAACTGGAACACGTTGTCGTACACGTCAATGCAGAGCATCCCAAACATGCTCAATGGGTGACATGTCTGGTGAGTATGCAGCCCATGGGAGAGCTGAGACATTTTCAGCTTCCAGGAATTGTGTACAGATCATTGCGACATTGGGCCGTGCATTATCATGCTGAAACATGAGGTGATGGCGGCAGATGAATGGCACGACAATGGGCCTCAGGATCTCGTCACGGTATCTCTGTACATTCAAATTGCCAACGATAAAATCCAATTGTGTTCATTGTCTGTAGCTTATGCCTGCCTATACCTTCACCCCACCATGGGACACTGTTCACAACGTTGACATCAGCAAACCACTCGCTCACACAACTCCATACATGTGAGGCCAGTTGGACGTACTGCCAAATTCTCTAAAACAACGTAGGAGGTGGCTTATGGTAGAGAAATTAACATTTAATTCTCTGACAACAATTCTCTGGTGGACATTCCGGTAGTCAGCATGCCAATTGCACGCTCCCTCAACTTGAGACATCTGTATCATTGTGTGACAAAACAGCACATTTTAGAGTGGCCTTTTATTGTCCCCAGCACAAGGTGCACCTGTGTAATGATCATGCCGTTTAATCAGTTCACTTATTCATATATCTTTATGTACATATTCTTTATCCCTTTACACTTGTGTGTATAAGGTAGTAGTTGTGGAATTGTTAGGTTAGATTACTCGTTGGTTATTACTGCATTGTCAGAACTAGAAGCACAAGCATTTTGCTACACTCGCATTAACATCTGCTAACCATGTGTATGTGTGACAAATAACATTTGATTTGTATTATTAAAACACTCACTACCTCATGAATGTTCCAATTGGTATTATTCAAACATTCACTACCTCATGAATGTTCCCATCAGTATTATTAAAACATTTACTACCTCATGAATGTTCCCATTGGTATTATTCAAACATTCACTACCTCATGAATGCTCCCATCAGTATTATTAAAACACTCACTACCTCATGAATGTTCCCATCAGTATTATTAAAACACTCACTACCTCATGAATGTTCCCATCTGTATTATTAAAACACTCACTACCTCATGAATGTTCCCATCAGTATTATTAAAACACTCACTACCTCAACATCAGTATTACTAAAACACTCACTACCTCATGAATGTTCCCATCGGTATTATTAAAACACTCACTACCTCATGAATGTTCCCATCAGTATTATTAAAACACTCACTACCTCATGAATGTTCCCATCAGTATTATTAAAACACTCACTACGTCATGAATGTTCCCATCGGTATTATTAAAACACTCACTACCTCATGAATGTTCCCATCGGTATTATTAAAACACTCACTACCTCATGAATGTTCCCATCAGTATTATTAAAACACTCACTACCTCATGAATGTTCCCATCAGTATTATTAAAACACTCACTACCTCATGAATGTTCCCATCGGTATTATTAAAACACTCACTACCTCATGAATGTTCCCATCAGTATTATTAAAACACTCACTACCTCATGAATGTTCACATCAGTATTATTAAAACACTCACTACCTCAACATCAGTATTATTAAAACACTCACTACCTCATGAATGTTCCCATCGGTATTATTAAAACACTCACTACCTCATGAATGTTCCCATCAGTATTATTAAAACATTCACTACCTCATGAATGTTCCCATCGGTATTATTAAAACACTCACTACCTCAACATCAGTATTATTAAAACACTCACTACCTCATGAATGTTCCCATCAGTATTATTAAAACACTCACTACCTCATGAATGTTCCCATCAGTATTATTAAAACATTCACTACCTCATGAATGTTCCCATTGGTATTATTAAAACACTCACTACCTCAACATCAGTATTATTAAAACACTCACTACCTCATGAATATTCCCATCAGTATTACTCCATGTCAGATAAAATAATATGCTGATTGTAAAAAGGATTAGATTGTCTGAATATAATTAAAATATAAAATACCCCTAATGAGAGGTTCATTATAAAATGTATAAAAACAGAAGTACATCATGTAGACGCATTAGGTGCTTAATGTGATGTCTGTTTGACTGACTGACGGTTTTTAATTGTCATGCATTAATAAAATATGCACTGACTAACAAATGGTTCTCTTTGTACGTTTCCAAATAATAACAATTATTTGATGAAATAAAGTGCAAAAAATTATCTTTTTGTCTGAAAATATAATACAAAATGTTACCAACTGCGTTACCCAGTCTAGACAGCAGATGGCGATGTGCGTCTTTCAGTCGATGCCGTCAGCGTGACTAATAATCTAGTGGACATGACGCTTCAACCAACAACAACCAGGGTTGCCATGTTTGGAGCAATGTTCTGAGTTTTCTAGCCAAATTGTGCTACTTTGAAAACGATGTGGTGGGTGAAAATGTATTGGTCGCGGGTTACAGGTTTTGGGCCACTTGTAATTTGCACAGCGGCCGCCATGGCATTTTTCTTAAAAATACAATCTTTCACTGTGATCTGCTGCTGCTGACTCAGGCAGTCTGTTGCTGATAGAATGAGTGTTGGGAGGGGGCAGCAAGAAGGGGTGGGGGGCGGGGCAAGAAGGGGTGGGGGGGTGAGACTGAGCGCTTTTTATTTTACCCTTTATTTAATTCCACACAATCCCGGATCCGGGAGCACCCCCATCAGTAAAAAAGCTGACTAGCATAGCCTAGCATAGCGTCACAAGTAAATACTAGCATCTAAATATCATTAAATCACAAGTCCAAGACACCAGATGAAAGATACACATCTTGTGAATCCAGCCATCATTTCAGATTTTTAAAATGTTTTACAGGGAAGACACAATATGTAAATATATTAGCTAACCACGTTAGCAAAAGACACCACTTTTTTTACTCCACCATTTTTTTCCTGCATAGGTAGCTATCACAAATTCAACCAAATAAAGATATAAATAGCCACTAACCAAGAAACAACTTCATCAGATGACAGTCTGATAACATATTTATTGTATAGCATATGTTTTGTTAGAAAAATGTGCATATTTCAGGTATAAATCATAGTTTACCATTGCAGCCACCATCACAACTCTCACCAAAGCGACTAGAATAACTACAGAGAGGAACGTGAATTACCTAAATACTCATCATAAAACATTTCTGAAAAATACACAGCGTACAGCAAATGAAAGACAAACATCATGTGAATCCAGCCAATATTTCAGATTTTTTAAGTGTTTTACAGCGAAAACACAATATAGCATTATATTAGCTTACCACAATAGCCAGAAACACAAGCCATTTACCAGCAGCAAAGGTTAGCGATCGTAACAAGCAAGCAAAAGATATATAATTTTTGACTAACCTTCATAAACTTCTTCAGATGACAGTCCTGTAACATCATATTACACAATGCATATAGGGTTTGTTCGAAAATGTGCATATGTAGCGGCACAAATCGTGGTTATACAATGTGAGTAGTGGCCAAACTTCAAGCAATCTGTCCGGCGCCATCTTGGAGAGGCACCTAATCTAATCGATAACTAATCATAAACTTGACTAAAAAATACAGGTTGGACAGCAAATGAAAGATACATTAGTTCTTAATGCAACCGCTGTGTTAGATTTTTAAAATTAACGTTACTACGCATACAGCGTGCGCTAAAGCGAGACCGCACCGAAATTCATGGCGGAATTATTGTTTAACATTTGTCAACATAAATACGAATTAACAGCATAAAGACTTCTTACTATTTGCTGAGCTTCCATCAGAATCTTGGGCAAGGTGTCCTTTCTCCAGAACAATCGTCTTTTGGTTGAAAGATGTCCTCTTCTCCTGTAGAAATAGCAGCTAACGCTAGCCATGTGCCGGAGAGGTGTCCAACTAGCGATAGCGCGTGACAAAGAAATTCCAGAAAATCGCAATAAACTGATATAAACTGCTATAAGTCAGTTTAAATTAACTACCTTATGAAGTTTTTAAGACAAAAATCAAATTAAATCAGAGCCGGAGATATAGAACTGCTAAAACGAAAGCTTTTCAGGACGCCATGGTGATGTCCCTCCTGCATCAGGCGCCCCGTTGAAAAGGTCGGACCTTCCGTTCCAAGAGCTTTTATAGTGCCCCAGATGGTGCAATCCACTCCATTCAAATTCTCACCGCTTACTGACATCTAGAGGAAGGCGTATGCTGTGCATGTAGCCCCATAGCTTACATGGGAATTTATAAACTGACCCTAGAACAGAGACCTCGATTTCAGAAATCTCACTTCCTGACAGGAAGTGTGCTGCAGAATGAGTTCTGTTTCACTCAGAGAAATAATTCAAACGGTTTTAGAAACTAGAGAGTGTTTTCTATCCAATAGTAATAATAATATGCATATTGTACGAGCAAGAATTGAGTACGAGGCAGTTTAATTTGGGAACGAATTTTTACAAAGTCGAAATGGCGCCCCCCTATTGACAAGAAGTTTTAACTAGGCAAGTCAGTTAAGCACAAATTCGTATTTACAATGAAGGCCTACTTATAACCCCCCGCAAATCGTCCCCTAACCCGGACGACGCTGGGCCAATTGTGCGCCGCCCTATGGGACTCCCGATCACGGCCGGTTATGATACAGCCCGGGATCGAACCCGGGGCTGTAGTGACGCCTCTAGCACTGCATTGCTGTAGTCTTAACGAGATGTCTCAACATCTGGGACATGATAACGTCACAGAAAATTGCCTAACATTAGTATTTTTTTTATTCATCCAAGTGTTTCTTGCACAGAGGTTGAGATCCTCTGTCCAACTTTCATCCCTCAAACTCTCCTGTTGGATGTATATATAGCTATGCACATGCCATACGGGATTTATTTACAATCATAGCAGTCAAACGAGTTAAATCGACATCCATTGATTGGAAATGATATGGCAAATTTAATGAGGGCGAATTATAATTTCTCTTGCGACATTATTAAATAATTTTTAGTCACCCTTATCTCACAATAATTATTGTTTCAATGGAAAACCGAATGTTGCTTCTTACATCGTTTCAAGTTAAATTGATAATCCTATTTAAATCACTCGATAACGTCATGGAAAAGGGGTTTGACTAAATCTGGCAACTCCGATGTTGCTGCGAAATGTTTTTATTTTTTTAGAGGGGGTTCGTTTTCAGGCCTTCTGGGCGGGTTTTGAGTGGTCAATAGAGATATAAATTGTATCTAGACCTGGCAACCACAACAGCAGCTAGTCAGCCACCATTGTTCAGCAACCTCGGTAGCTTGCTAACAAACATAGCAGAAACATTGGAGCCCTTTAGACACTATCGGTGATTATTAGCCATTTTATTTTCAACACACTTTCGTCGTATCTACCAGTTACCCCATTTAATAGCATATTTACGTTGTGGTTGTCAGTCAGCTAGCTGGATGGTTAAATTACCGCTAGGCTAGTCGCTAACGGTAACTAGCTAACGTTAGCTAGATAACATCCACGACTATGAGCTCCCTAAACTACTCCCTCCCAGCTAAAGAAGAGGCGGTCGGATGGACAGGGACAGAAACTCTCGTTAAAGAGGAGAAGGAAGAGGAGGCTGTCACAGTTAAACATGAAGTAGAGGGTGAGGCTGTTACAGTGAAAGAAGAAGAGAAAGACGTTGCAGTGACAGACGAGCAAGAAGCTTTAGGAGTGAAAGAGGAGAAGGATGTTACCGTGAAAGAAGAGGAGGAAGAGAAACAAGACGATGCGGTTTTTGGAGTGAAAGAGGAGGCAGCGATGACAGTTAAGGTAGAGGAAGACGTTTTTAGAGTGAAAGAGGAGGAGATGACTGTCTCGTTGGAGGAAGAGGAGACTGGAGATCTCATTAACACCAGTGAGTACTGTCTCAAACGGGTTAAAACGTTGAATGTGTGTTTTTTTTAAGGGTAAGTGTACTGAAATTGTACAGTTGAATATGTTGTTCTGTACTGTAGGGATTGTTAGTCACAAATAGTGGGGACCACCAAAAACGAAACAATGGATTAAATGCATTCTACTATTCTTTCTTTGATAAAGGTAGATGGCTGATTTAAATTCCTGCACTCTGTATGAATGTAATAGGTTCTCCATCAGTGGATGGACTGGAACATTAAATATAGAGTCCTGGACAGAGGCAATTCTGAATTCAACTAAGGATAACCGTTGAAGGTGGCTTACCTCTAGCCAGCTAAGTTTCTATGGCAACAAATCCTTCAACTCATCCTTCAACAAATCTTCTCCCAGGCAGGTTAAGGGCCAATCAGGATGCAGGCTAACTCCACTTTATCCTGACTCAAGTGTCTGAGCTGCGAGTTATGGTGTGGAGTCATGTATAGTAGTGATTTTAGGCCAGGATAGAAGCCAGCTCAGACACTTGAGTCAGGATAAAGTGAAGTTAGCCTGCCCCCTGATTGGTCAGATAACCTACAGTGATTCCACAACAGGATAGAAGCCATATATAGTAGTGATTCCACACCAGGATAGAAGCCATATGTAGTAGTGATTCTACACCAGGATAGAAGCCATGTGTAGTAGTGATTCCACACCAGGATAGAAGCCATATGTAGTAGTGATTCCACACCAGGATAGAAGCCATGTGTAGTAGTGATTCCACACCAGGATAGAAGCCATGTGTAGTAGTGATTCCACACCAGGATAGAAGCCATGTGTAGTAGTGATTCCACACCAGGATAGAAGCCATGTGTAGTAGTGATTCCACACCAGGATAGAAGCCATGTGTAGTAGTGATTCCACACCAGGATAGAAGCCATGTGTAGTAGTGATTCCACACCAGGATAGAAGCCATGTGTAGTAGTGATTCCACACCAGGATAGAAGCCATGTGTAGTAGTGATTCTACACCAGGATAGAAGCCATGTGTAGTAGTGATTCTACACCAGGATAGAAGCCATGTGTAGTAGTGATTCTACACCAGGATAGAAGCCATGTGTAGTAGTGATTCTACACCAGGATAGAAGCCATGTGTAGTAGTGATTCTACACCAGGATAGAAGCCATGTGTAGTAGTGATTCCACACCAGGATAGAAGCCATGTGTAGTAGTGATTCCACACCAGGATAGAAGCCATGTGTAGTAGTGATTCCACACCAGGATAGAAGCCATGTGTAGTAGTGATTCCACACCAGGATAGAAGCCATGTGTAGTAGTGATTCCACACCAGGATAGAAGCCATGTGTAGTAGTGATTCCACACCAGGATAGAAGCCATGTGTAGTAGTGATTCCACACCAGGATAGAAGCCATGTAGAGTAGTGATTCCACACCAGGATAGAAGCCATGTGTAGTAGTGATTCCACACCAGGATAGAAGCCATGTGTAGTAGTGATTCCACACCAGGATAGAAGCCATGTGTAGTAGTGATTCCACACCAGGATAGAAGCCATATATAGTAGTGATTCCACACCAGGATAGAAGCCATATATAGTAGTGATTCCACACCAGGATATAAGCCATGTGTAGTAGTGATTCCACACCAGGATAGAAGCCATGTGTAGTAGTAATTCTACACCAGGATAGAAGCCATGTGTAGTAGTGATTCCACACCAGGATAGAAGCCATGTGTAGTAGTGATTCCACACCAGGATAGAAGCCATGTGTAGTAGTGATTCCACACCAGGATAGAAGCCATGTGTAGTAGTGATTCCACACCAGGATAGAAGCCATGTCTAGTAGTGATTCCACACCAGGATAGAAGCCATATATAGTAGTGATTCCACACCAGGATAGAAGCCGTGTATAGTAGTGATTCCACACCAGGATAGAAGCCATGTGTAGTAGTGATTCCACACCAGGATAGAAGCCATGTCTAGTAGTGATTCCACACCAGGATAGAAGCCATATATAGTAGTGATTCCACACCAGGATAGAAGCCATGTGTAGTAGTGATTCCACACCAGGATAGAAGCCATGTATAGTAGTGATTCCACACCAGGATAGAAGCCATATATAGTAGTGATTCCAGACCAGGATAGAAGCCATGTATAGTAGTGATTCTACACCAGGATAGAAGCCATGTATACTAGTGATTCCACACCAGGTTAGAATCTAGTCATTATACTGTCACACCCTATGACATGATACAGACAACATCTAGGTGTTGTTATACTCCCTATAGTTTGCTCTAACATATGACCTCTGACCCCTACATTATACAGACATAATCTAGTCATTATACTGTCAGACCCCATGACCTCTGACCCCTACATGATGCAGACAACATCTAGGTGGTGTTATACTCCCTATAGTGTGCTCTAACATATGGAGTATGTCTTGATTCAGAAGTACAAATTGTCATGTTAATTTATTCAACATTCAAATATTCATGTTATCTCAAAAGTACTCTTTTTTTTTTTTGGGTTCATTTGAAGGCATATTGTTTGGCACCGTGTACTCTTCAATTAGGCCTGCTTCACATGTCCAGAGTGGGCTCTCTTGTTCATTTTGAAGTTGTGCTTCATTTTATGAGCTTCACTAACACAGTGAATGTGAAAATGCATTATAAAAAAAGGGACCTCTCTCTGTTGGTGATTTGCTGAATGTGCAATCGTCAAGGAGGGATGTGATTGGTTAATGACCTACAATGTACATTTCTATGTATAAAATGGGTGATATCTTCAGAGAGCCCACTCTGGAAATGTGACGTGTTAAAAAATTTTAAAAAAATCTAAAAAGAAGCTAAATCATAAAGGGTAATTTTCAGATATTTTTAATGTTGAATAAATGAATGTTCATATTTAAAAGCTCACTATAAAGGCCGATGGTCGGGGGGCCGGAACATAATTACAAATAATTTGTTGACTGCAAGAAGCCCAAACAAATATAATGTTTGACTTAATTTCAAACCTTGCTTATAACTCTCTATTATGCGTGTGAATACTTAGGAACAGATTTCTTAAATTTAAATCACTTGGAGCTGATTTTTCTGGTGTTTTTTTTTGTCTTATGTCCAACAATAAAAGTTTTTTTTATATATATAAATATATATATTTTCTTCTCAGAAAACTCGGTTGGGCCAAATAAAAACACCCGTGGGCCAAATTCGGTCCGCAGGCCTGAAGTTAGGGAACCCTGCTATAAGGAGTGTAAGACACCGAGATGTTGTCCCTATCATGAACGGTTCACAGATCATAGGGTCTTAAAGGAAGCATGAATAGGTCTCCACATTAAGTTTCTATGTGAGAATTACCAGAACAATCTGAGATACCCAACATATATTTCTGGGGTTTGTCCTGGAGACGAATTGCCCTCTCGCTAAGATTGCTTTAAAAAAAAAAAAATATTTTTTATTTTTTTGAAATTTAAAATGTAATTTAACCACGTAGGCTAGTTGAGAACAAGTTCTCATTTGCAACTACGACCTGGCCAAGATAAACGCATAGCAATTCGACATACAACAACACAGAGTTACACATGGAATTAACATCTTCCGCTTCATATGAACAATATTTCAGGCAGAGGACTGATGAAATGTTAGGGTTGCTTTGTCTTACCTTGCTTCATAGGGGCTGGGTTACCCGAGCAACAGCCAGGAAGAGAAGCGCTTCAAGGGGGGGGGGGGGCGTAGAGCTAGCCGGCAAATAAGCAGAGGGGGGAGGCGGGAGCTACACCGGGTCACGGGAGAGTCAGAGGGTAATCCGATGGGTATTCCAGAGAGATGTATGGCAAGGGAAATCCCAAATAAAGACATTCCCAAGGCAATACTCCAGAGCTGGGTCAGGGAACCAGGAGGCCAGCAATCAGAGGAAGAAGCTAAACAGGTGGATATGATCAAAGCAGTGCACTCCAGACTCAGACGTAGGCAAAACAGCCAGTTAGCAAGCTAGCTAGCGCTATTAAACCAAGGTGGTAAAAGTCACAAAACCCCCTTAGGCCTAAAAGTAGACAAAAACAACAGGCCTAAAAGTTGACAAAAACAAACAACGAAAAACAAAAGCAGACAAATCAAAGCTAACGGGTAAACACTGTTAACTAAACAGGTACCAGGCAGTACGCGGCAGTCAAGCACGACGCCAGCAGATACTCTTGCCCAGATATGACTTCACTGACATGATGACAACGTATTTAATGACCTTTTGACCCAGATTTCAGACGCACAAATTGTAATATCTCAGCAATGGTAAGGCCTAAAGACTTGAAACAAAGTGCACTGTACTTCTGAGAGTATGTTGTATCGGCTTTAAAAGCTATGTTTATTTTATCCGCATAACACCCTACCATGACTACTGCCATCCTACCACTATCAAGACTGTTTCACAACCATAAATATTTTAAGCACACATTTCTTCAGTAAATCTCATTTTCGAGTTAAATAATCTGTTTGTCTTTGGCAGGAGAGAGAACAGACTTTCATTCTGACAGTGGGAAGAGTCCTTCAGAGGAACCAGAGACATCCAACCCAGCAAGACGACACTGCTGCTCCCAGTGTGGAAAGAGTTTAACTCAGTTAGGGAACTTGAAAATACATGAACGAATACACACAGGAGAAAAGCCTTACCAATGTTCCCATTGCGGGAAGAGTTTTACCCAGTCAGGGTACTTGAGAACTCATATGAGAATACACACAAGAGAGAAACCCTACCAATGCTCTCAGTGTGGAAAGCGTTTTACCCAGTCAGGGCACTTGAAAGAACATAAGAGAACACACACAGGTGAGAAGCCCTACCAATGCTCCCAATGTGGGAAGCGTTTTACCCTGTCAGGACACCTAAAAGTGCATGAAAGAACACACACAGGTGAGAAGCATTTAGCAAGACCACACCACTGTTCCCACTGTGGAAAGTATTTTACTCAGTTAGGGAACTTAAAAATACATGAACGAATACACACCGGAGAAAAGCCATACCAATGCTCTCATTGTGGGAAGAGTTTTACCCAATTAGGGTACTTGAGAACCCATACGAGGATACACACAAGAGAGAAACCCTACAAATGCTCCCAGTGTGGAAAGAGTTTTACCCAGTCAGGACACTTGAAAGAACATAAGAGAACACACACAGGGGAGAATCCTTACCAATGCTCCCAGTGTGGGAAGCGTTTTACCCTGTCAAGTCACCTAAAAGTGCATGAAAGAACACACACAGGGGAGAAGCCTTACAAATGCGCCCAGTGTGGAAAGAGCTTTACCACATTAGTTCAATTGAAAGAACACAAAAATAAACACACAGGGGAGAAGCCTTTCCACTGCTCCCAGTGTAGAACAAGCTTTACACAATCAGGGGGCCTAAAAATACATATGAGAATACACACAAAAGAGAAACCCTACCAATGCTCTCAGTGTGGAAAGTGTTTTGCCCGGTCAGGGCACATGAAAGAACATAAGAGAACGCACACAGGGGAGAAGCCTTACCAATGCTCCCAGTGTGGGAAGAGTTTTACCCTGTCAGGGCACTTAAAAGTGCATGAAAGAACACACACAGGGGAGAAGCCCTACCAATGTTCTCTGTGTGGAAAATGTTTTACCACATCACAGAATCTTAAAGTACATGAGAGAATACACACAAGATAGAATCCTTACCACTACTTCTAGTGTGGAAATTGATATTTCACATCACTTGAAGACGGAGTGGTTACACAATTGATTGGACAACACCTAGTAAGCAATACTATACACATTAAAAAGTGAAATACTGTAGATATGTTCTTAAAAAATTCAACTCAAAGCTAGAAGCATCAGAGCACCTAGAAAGGTAGTTGACTGGGCAAAGTCACATTAGTTCTACCCTTAAATATGACTGGGCAAAGTCACATTAGTTCTACACTTAAATATGACTGGGCAAAGTCACATTAGTTCTACCCTTAAATACGACTGGGCAAAGTCACATTAGTTCTACCCTTAAATACGACTGGGCAAAGTCACATTAGTTCTACCCTTAAATATGACTGGGCAAAGTCACATTAGTTCTACCCTTAAATACGACTGGGCAAAGTCACATTAGTTCTACCCTTAAATATGACTGGGCAAAGTCATATTAGTTCTACCCTTAAATATGACTGGGCAAAGTCATATTAGTTCTGACCTTAAATACGACTGGGCAAAGTCATTACTTCTACCCTTAAATATGACTGGGCAAAGTCATATTAGTTCTGACCTTAAATACGACTGGGCAAAGTCATATTAGTTCTGACCTTAAATACGACTGGGCAAAGTCATATTTAAGGTTAGAACTACCTTTCTAGGCGTTCTGATGCTTCTAGATTTGAGTAGAATTTTTTTAATAACATATCTACAGTATTTCACTTTTTAATGTGTATAGTATTGCTTACTAGGTGTTGTCCAATCAATTGTGTAACCACTCCCTCTCCAAATTAGGGCTGATTTGGAAAAAGCTGTTCAAAAGAGGACAATGTATTAACATTTCTTTGTACTCCCTGATGAAAGCCGTGCGGCCGAAACGTGTCTGATTTTTTAAAACTTTGTTTCCATTGAACATGCCATACAAATAAAGTCATTTTAATTAATTATATGAAGAGTGCCTTGGTCCTCCTTTCTTTTTGATGACCAATTGACCCCTTTTACCAAAGAGCACCTTCTGTGTTCCTTAGCAGTGCTTCCCTTCCTCCTCTTTTTTCTACAAGGAAATTAATTAATTAGAAATTAATTCATTAGGCCCTAATCTATGGATTACATATGACTGGGAATACAGATATGCATCTGTTGGTCACCTTAAAAAAAGGTGTAGGGTGTGGATCAGAAAACCAGTCAGTATCTGGTGTGACCTCATGCGGTGCGACACATCTCCTTCGCATGGAGTGCTGGATATTGGCGGGAACTGGAACACACTGGATTGTACAAGTCGATCCAGAGCATCCCAAACATGCTCAATGGGTGACATGTCTGGTGAGTATGCAGGCCGTGGAAGAACTGGGACATTTTAAGCTTCCAGGAATTGTGTACAGATCTTTGTGGCATGGGGCTGTGCATTATCTTGCTGAAACATGAGGTGGTGGCTGAAAACATGAGGTGGTGGCTGAAAACATGAGGTGGTGGCTGAAACATGAGGTGGTGGCTGAAAACATGAGGTGGTGGCTGAAACAGGAGGTGGTGTGCTGAAACATGAGGTGGAGGCTGAAACATGAGGTGGCGGCTGAAAACATGAGGTGGCGGCTGAAACATGAGGTGGTGGCTGAAAACATGAGGTGGTGGCTGAAAACAGGAGGTGGTGTGCTGAAACATGAGGTGGAGGCTGAAACATGAGGTGGCGGCTGAAACATGAGGTGGTGGCTGAAACAGGAGGTGGTGTGCTGAAACAGGAGGTGGTGGCTGAAAACATGAGGTGGTGGCTGAAACAGGAGGTGGAGGCTGAAAACATGAGGTGGAGGCTGAAAACATGAGGTGGAGGCTGAAAACATGAGGTGGAGGCTGAAAACATGAGGTGGAGGCTGAAACATGAGGTGGAGGCTGAAACATGAGGTGGCGGCTGAAACATGAGGTGGCGGCTGAAACATGAGGTGGCGGCTGAAACATGAGGTGGCGGCTGAAACAGGAGGTGGCGGCTGAAACAGGAGGTGGTGTGCTGAAACAGGAGGTGGCGGCTGAAACAGGAGGTGGTGGCTGAAAACATGAGGTGGTGGCTGAAACAGGAGGTGGAGGCTGAAACATGAGGTGGAGGCTGAAACATGAGGTGGAGGCTGAAACATGAGGTGGAGGCTGAAACATGAGGTGGAGGCTGAAACATGAGGTGGAGGCTGAAACATGAGGTGGAACATGAGGTGGAGGCTGAAACATGAGGTGGAGGCTGAAACATGAGGTGGAGGCTGAAACATGAGGTGGAGGCTGAAACATGAGGTGGCGGCTGAAACACGAGGTGGCGGCTGAAACACGAGGTGGCGGCTGAAACACGAGGTGGCGGCTGAAACACGAGGTGGCGGCTGAAAACACGAGGTGGCGGCTGAAACACGAGGTGGCGGCTGAAACACGAGGTGGTGGCTGAAACACGAGGTGGTGGCTGAAACATGAGGTGGTGGCTGAAACATGAGGTGGTGGCTGAAACATGAGGTGGTGGCTGAAGCGAGCCTCTTGCCCACACAATTTGCTTAATATAAGGAATTCTAAATTATTTCTACTTTTACTTTTGATTAATTAAGTATATTTTAGAAATTACATTTACTTTTGATACTTAAGCACATTTAAAACCAAATACTTTTAGACTTTTCCTCAAGTAGTATTTTACTGGGTGACTTTCACTTTTACCTGAGTCATTTTCTATTAAGGTATCTTTACCTTGACTCAAGTAGTATTTTACTGGGTGACTTTCACTTTTACCTGAGTCATTTTCTATTAAGGTATCTTTACCTTTAAGTCTGACTATTACTTTTTCCACCACTTGTTTCTAACATGTATTGACTCAGGGGACTCAGGGTGGGGAATACTTATCTAATCAAGGTATATTCATGTTACATTTTTCATTAATCTTTAAAAAAATATATTAAAACATGTTCCACTGACATTACAGGGTATTTTATGTAGATAGTTGACAAAAATGACAATTCAATCCATTTTAATCCCACTTTGTAACACAATAATATGTGAATAAATCCAAGGGAGGTGTAGACATTCTATAGGCAATGTTCTAAAGACTCCAACCAACCAAAAGCCTGTTCTCTCTGCTTCTGCACAGCAAGCGGTACAGGAGCATCAAGTCTGGCACCAACAGGCTCCTGAACCAACACTGTCTCACACTCAATTCGTGCAAGTATGTACAAAAAAGTATTTCCGTAGGTTTTGTGCGTTTTTGTGTGGCTTAATTAGTGTGAAAATACAAATTTTTGTGCATCTCAATTCGTAGGAAAATACATATGTTTTTGTGAGACATCATTTATAGGAAAATACATGGGGGGGGGGGCAGCAAACTTCGGGACAAACATTTGAAAGTAATTGGAGCAATGCATTTTGGGTAATGGGGTTCTACACGGCCTTTTTTTGTGTCCCACATTTATTTATATAAAAAAAGAAACGTGTTAACAATCCAATATTGTTAATCAACCAGGTTGTCACCGAAATACTTATAATAGTAGTCTTCCGTTTTTTATTTTTTATTAAAGCCAATACTGTTCTCTGTGCTTATTTTCGCTTAATACTTTGGGATTCTGGTGCTGTTTGATTTCATGGGGGTTGCTAGATTGGAGTAAAAACGGGTTTTTGTCAGGTTTTTTTTGGTGGTGGTATAGTGTTTGGTTGGGGAATCGAGGTATACATTTTCATGATGGGAAATTGATTTATAAATAAATATGGGGAAATAGAAGACCTGCAAAAAAAATGTTTGGTTTAAATTCACCTGATGCAACTGCATGGTATTTAGAACTAAAAATGAGTCAGGACCATGATCAATTAAACCATATCTATAACGAGTCTGGACTATGATCAATTAAACCATATCTATAACGAGTCTGGACTATGATCAATTAAGCCATATCTATAACGAGTCTGGACTATGATCAATTAAACCATGTCTATAACGAGTCTGGACTATGATCAATTAAGCCATATCTATAACGAGTCTGGACTATGATCAATTAAGCCATATCTATAACGAGTCTGGACTATGATCAATTAAGCCATGTCTATAACGAGTCTGGACTATGATCAATTAAACCATATCTATAACGAGTCAGGACTATGATCAATTAAACCATGTCTATAACGAGTCTGGACTATGATCAATTAAGCCATATCTATAACGAGTCTGGACTATGATCAATTAAGCCATATCTATAACGAGTCTGGACTATGATCAATTAAGCCATATCTATAACGAGTCTGGACTATGATCAATTAAGCCATATCTATAACGAGTCTGGACTATGATCAATTAAGCCATATCAATGCAGTTAAACAGGTTAATGTAAAGTCCTGAATTATGTTGGTTTACACTTATGGCACTTCCAAAGGCCGTTTCATGATGATTATTACGGTCGTGTCAATCATGTTATATACTTAGGCTAGCGTGGTAGACCTACTGCCTCTGCCCAGAGGAATACTAGGCTGTCATGACAACAGGCGTTACTTTACCACGTGTGAGTCCTCTCTCTACCGCTACTCTGGGATCACGTCCAGCTCACGTCTCGTCATGTGATCTAGTGGTGGGAAGCATTCTGATTTTCTAACATTGTGTTGGGTGTAATTACGTTGATGTATCTAGTGAACAATGGATACGTAACAATGGGGTTGTGACGGATAGAAGTAGTCACTACAGGTGTGATCAAGCCTTACATCCAAGTTGCCTGAAGCCTAATGGAAAGTGCTCTGCCCTGATCAGTGATTCAGAAGGAAATCCTCTGTGACTGTCTCATTTACATAAGTTAACTTACCAGTGTGGACCCCCCACAAAACAAAACACTTTCTACACATTTACAAAGTGTTATTACAACCATGGTTTTCTGTTGTTACTGAAACTTATATCAGATAACCTGACATTGATCCACATCATATGGGTAGACAAATAATGTACGAGTGTTATGCAGATCAAACACAACTATCCTTTTTAAAGATGCAAACCAGTCATATGAAGCACTGTTGACCATCCTGTTCTGATCTAATGAGATGGATGGAGGATTTGATTTGATTTTACGGACTAGAATCAAGGCCTTTCCTGTTCTGATTTAATGAGATGGATGGAGGATTTGATTTGATTTTACGGACTAGAATCAAGGCCTTTCCTGTTCTGATCGAATGAGATGGATGGAGGATTTTGAACAGCTTTGAACAGCACCCCTGATAAATTGAAATACATTTGAAAAAAATTAAAGTTATAGTTACTGCTGTATGTTCAGAGATAAATGATATAATTCAGAATAGGCTATGATAAAGTATATAATTTTGACACAGAGGATCAATAGCTTCTTGGAGAAAATAATTGCCTAGCTGTAGAGTGTAGCACAATAACAAGGCATAGCCTACGGTTGGAAACGCGGCAAATCTGTCAAAGAACAAACAGCATGCAGACAAAACAGGTCTTTTGCAATATTTCAAATACAATCGGGGAAAACACAGGTTGGAAAGAAAATGGCTCCTGCTGAAAAGAGAAGACTGTAATATGTCCGCTGTAGGCTACCAACATATTTGATCAACTTTCAAATATTGTTTTACGACGAAAAAAACGAGAGGGGCTTTTTGGCACGAGCGCATCGGCTATCACCAGCGAGTGGGTTGCGCATCATTAGGTGAGTCAGTGAAACAGGATATCATTTTTAGGACTATAATTTCCTCCTAATATTGTAGCCTACACTCTGTAACTAAATCATCATTTTCAAACTCTGCCTGTGTGGGTTTGTGTGTGTGTCTGCTTATGTCATTCCTTCAGCACTACAGATAATCAAGCGCAATCGGCTATTTTCTCAATTGTTTATATTTGTGTTGGTGGATCACTCAGATAATTTGTATATTATAGAGTGTGATTTTAAGGAAATAGTATGTTTATATTTTACAGAGTGTGATTTTAAGGAAATAGTATGTTTACATTTTACAGAGTGTGGCTTTAAAGGGGCAATCTGGAATTGCTACATCCAATTTCAATCTTTTAAAATAATGATATACACTCATGGATTATTGGAGAATTAACTTATACATGCCTCATGGGCTTAGATCAACTGTTGTACCCCATCAGAACCCAACTATAATATACATGCCTCATGGGCTTAGTTCAACTGTTGTACCCCATCAGAACCCAACTATAATATACATGCCTCATGGGCTTAGTTCAACTGTTGTACCCCATCAGAACCCAACTATAATATACATGCCTCATGGGCTTAGTTCAATGGGCTTAGTTCAACATTTTCATCCCCAATTACAAGATTTTCAGACAAGATAGAACGGCCAAAGGGGGCGGTGTTGCAATCTACTGCAAAGACTGCCTGCAGAGTTCTGTTTTACTATCCAGGTCTGTTCCCAAACAATTTGAACTTCTACTTTTAAAAATCCACCTCTCTAAAAACAAGTCTCTCACCGTTGCCGCCTGCTATAGACCACCCTCTGCCCCCAGCTGTGCTCTGGACACTGTATGTGAACTGATTGCCCCCCATCTATCTTCAGAGCTCGTGCTGCTAGGCGACCTAAATTTGAA
Source organism: Salvelinus alpinus (assembly GCF_045679555.1). Lineage (NCBI taxonomy): Eukaryota > Metazoa > Chordata > Actinopteri > Salmoniformes > Salmonidae > Salvelinus > Salvelinus alpinus. Next base: position 103,713,073 of record NC_092087.1, read on the forward strand.
CATGCTCAACACCCCATCCACCCTACAATCTAAGCTTGATGCCCTCAATCTCACACAAATTATCAATGAACCTACCAGGTACCACCCCAATTCCGTAAACACGGGTACCCTCATAGATATCATCCTAACAAACTTGCCCTCCAAATACACCTCTGCTGTTTTCAACCAAGATCTCAGCGATCACTGCCTCATTGCCTGCATCCGTAATGGGTCAGCGGTCAAACGACCTCCACTCATCACTGTCAAACGCTCCCTGAAACACTTCAGCGAGCAGGCCTTTCTAATCGACCTGGCCGGGGTATCCTGGAAGGATATTGATCTCATCCCGTCAGTAGAGGATGCCTGGTCATTTTTTTAAAATGCCTTCCTCACCATCTTGAATAAGCATGCCCCATTCAAGAAATTTAGAACCAGGAACAGATATAGCCCTTGGTTCTCTCCTGACCTGACTGCCCTTAACCAACAGAAAAACATCCTATGGCGTTCTGCATTAGCATCGAACAGCCCCCGTGATATGCAACTTTTCAGGGAAGCCAGAAACCATTATACACAGGCAGTTAGAACAGCCAAGGCTAGCTTTTTCAAGCAGAAATTTGCTTCCTGCAACACAAATTCAAAAGTTCTGGGACACCGTAAAGCCCATGGAGAATAAGAACACCTCCTCCCAGCTTCCAACCGCTCTGAAGATAGGAAACACTGTCACCACCGACAAATCCACTATAATTGAGAATTTCAATAAGCATTTTTCTACGGCTGGCCATGCTTTCCACCTGGCTACCCCTACCCCGGACAACAGCACTGCCCTCCCCTCTGCTACTCGCCCAAGCCTTCCCCATTTCTCTTTCTCCCAAATACAGTCAGCTGATGTTCTAAATGAGCTGCAAAATCTGGACCCTTACAAATCAGCCGGGCTAGATAATCTGGACCCTTTCTTTCTAAAACTATCTGCTGAAATTGTTGCCACCCCTATTACTAGCCTCTTCAACCTCTCTTTCGTGTCGTCTGAGATCCCCAAAGATTGGAAAGCAGCTGCGGTTATCCCCCTCTTCAAAGGGGGGGACACTCTTGACCCTAACTGCTACAGACCTATATCTATCCTACCCTGCCTTTCTAAGGTCTTCGAAAGCCAAGTCAACAAACAGATTACCGACCATTTCGAATCCCACCACACCTTCTCCGCTATGCAATCTGGTTTCAGAGCTGGTCATGGGTGCACCTCAGCCACGCTCAAGGTCATAAACGATATCGTAACCGCCATCGATAGGAAACAATACTGTGCAGCCGTATTCATTGACCTGGCCAAGGCTTTTGACTCTGTCAATCACCACATCCTCATCGGCAGACTCGACAGCCTTGGTTTCTCTAATGATTGCCTCGCCTGGTTCACCAACTACTTCTCTGATCGAGTTCAGTGTGTCAAATCGGAGGGTCTGTTGTCCGGGCCTCTGGCAGTCTCTATGGGGGTGCCACAGGGTTCAATTCTTGGACCGACTCTCTTCTCTGTATACATCAATGATGTCGCTCTTGCTGCTGGTGATTCTCTGATCCACCTCTACGCAGACGACACTATTCTGTATACTTCTGGCCCTTCTTTTGACACTGTGTTAACAACCCTCCAGGCGAGCTTCAATGCCATACAACTCTCCTTCCGTGGCCTCCAACTGCTCTTAAATACAAGTAAAACTAAATGCATGCTCTTCAACCGATCGCTGCCTGCTCCTGCCCGCCTGTCCAACATCACTACTTTGGACGGCTCTGACTTAGAATATGTGGACAACTACAAATACCTAGGTGTCTGGTTAGACTGTAAACTCTCCTTCCAGACTCACATCAAACATCTCCAATCCAAAGTCAAATCTAGAATTGGCTTCCTATTCCGCAACAAAGCATCCTTTACTCATGCTGCCAAACATACCCTTGTAAAACTGACCATCCTACCAATCCTCGACTTCGGTGATGTCATTTACAAAATAGCCTCCAAAACTCTACTCAATAAATTGGATGCAGTCTATCACAGTGCCATCCGTTTTGTCACCAAAGCCCCATATACTACCCACCACTGCGACCTGTACACTCTCGTTGGCTGGCCCTCGCTTCATACTCGTCGCGAAACCCACTGGTTCCAGGTCATCTACAAGACCCTGCTAGGTAAAGTCCCCCCTTATCTCAGCTCGCTGGTCACCATAGCAGCACCTACCTGTAGCACGCGCTCCAGCAGGTATATCTCTCTAGTCACCCCCAAAACCAATTCTTCCTTTGGACGCCTCTCCTTCCAGTTCTCTGCTGCCAATGACTGGAACGAACTACAAAAATCTCTGAAACTGGAAACACTTATCTCCCTCACTAGCTTTAAGCACCAGCTGTCAGAGCAGCTCATAGATTACTGCACCTGTACATAACCCATCTACAATTTAGCCCAAACAACTACCTCTTTACCTACTGTATTTATTTATTAATTTATTTTGCTCCTTTGCACCCCATCATCTCTGTCTCTACTTTGCACTTTCTTCCACTGCAAACCAACCATTCCAGTGTTTTTTAGTTTTTATTTTACTTGCTGTGTTGTATTCACTTCGCCTCCATGGCCTTTTTATATTTTTATTTATTTATACATATATTTGTTTGCCTTCACCTCCCTTATCTCACCTCACTTGCTCTCATTGTATATAGACTTATTTTTTTCACTGTATTATTGACTATATGTTTGTCTTACTCCATGTGTAACTATGTGTTGTTGTATGTGTCGAACTGCTTTGCTTTATCTTGGCCAGGTCGCAATTGTAAATGAGAACGTGTTCTCAATTTGCCTACCTGGTTAAATAAAGGTTAAATAAAAAAATAAAAAATAAAAAAAATAAAAAAACTGTTGTACCCCATCAGAACCCAACTATAACTAATACATGCCTCATGGGCTTAGATCAACTGTTGTACCCCATCAGAACCCAACTATAATATACATGCCTCATGGGCTTAGTTCAACTGTTGTACCCCATCAGAACCCAACTATAATATACATGCCTCATGAGCTTAGTTCAACTGTTGTACCCCATCAGAACCCAACTATAATATACATGCCTCATGGGCTTAGTTCAACTGTTGTACCCCATCAGAACCCAACTATAATATACATGCCTCATGGGCTTAGTTCAACTGTTGTACCCCATCAGAACCCAACTATAATATACATGCCTCATGGGCTTAGTTCAACTGTCGTACCCCATCAGAACCCAACTATAATATACATGCCTCGTGGGCTTAGTTCAACTGTTGTACCCCATCAGAACATAAAAACCTGTTTTTACCTCGTTGTTTGTAAACAATGTAGTTCTGAACAAACACTATATATTCTCACAGTTTGGTTAAAACTATAACCCCTTTTTTACCAAAACAGTGGCGGGGTAGCGGCTTGTTATTGTTTGAACTGCAGATTGCCCCTGTAAAGAAATAAAATGCTCTCATCAAGATAAAAACTCCGGAGGTGAAAACATAAACAACGACAACAACAGATAATTGTTTAACACATTATCTTTTCATAACAGGATTTATTAAATCTGTACATATTCATATTCAGCTTCTACATCTGTGTAGAGGTACTTAGAAGTAAGAGAAAAAATATCTGGTTATTTTCCCAATAATTTCTTTGTAACGTTGTTTGCCAGAATTGTTTATTTCATTGAACAGCGTTACCCACTCCAGTCAGCAGATGGCGACGTGTCTTTCAGCTGATGCTTCTTGGTGACGTGTATTCTAGTGGACGGGACGTGATGCTTCTTGGTGACGTCTATTCTAGTGGACGGGACGCTTCTTCAACAACAACACGGCTACTGATTCAACCACTTCGCTAGCTTGCAAGCAAACATAAAACCTAAACATTGATACTCTTTCGACCATTTGTGTTCATATGAATCTCAGTGTTTTAAACACAATTCTGTTCACGTATACACTACTTAACTTACATGCAATTTGCTTGTTTACTTAAATAAGCACATTTGTTAAATTCATACTGAGTTTAGCACTAGGCTAGTTGCTAATGCTAACTAGCTAGCTCGCTAACATCCCCGACCATGAGCTCACTAAGCTACTGTCCCCTTGTTATTAAAGAAGAGGAGGTCTGCTGGACGGAGAAAGAAGCTCTGGGGCTGAACATTGTCGTAAAAGAAGAAGAGGATAATATTACAGTGAAAGAAGAGGAAGAAGAAGCTTTCAGAATAAAACAGGAGGAAGAGGAGGATGTTACAGTGAAAGAAGAAGAGGAGGATGTTACAGTGAAAGAAGAGAAGGAACCATTTGTAGTGAAAGAGGAAGAGGGGATAGAGGCTGTCACAGTGGAAGAGGAGGAGGTAGAAGCTTTCAGAATCAAAAAGGAGGAAGATGACGTAACATTGAAAGAAGAAGAGAATTTAGTGAAAAAAGAGGAAGAACCTTTTGGAGTAAAAGAGGAAGAGGAGGCTATCTCAACAAAAGAGGAGGAGGAAGACGTTTTGGGAGTGACAGAGGAGGAGGAAGATGGAGAGGAGGAAGAGACTGAAGATCCTGTTAACACCAGTGAGTATTGTCTTAAAAACAGGGGACAGAAGCTATGCAGTTGTTGAACTAGGCTGTGTGTGTTTTTAAAGGGGCATTCTACTGACGTTCTACACTTGAATATGTTGTTTAGTACTGTATGAGTTGTTAAAGGAGAAGACGGCCATTGGTACATGCCTGTTTTGTTTAACTAAGTTCTGTGGCCAACAGCCCTAGCCATTGATTCTAGGAGAATTATAAAGGCCCAATGAGCTTAGTTCAACTGTCGTACCCCAGGGGTAGGCCTATTTATCAAATCAAGTTTATTTTATATAGCCCTTTGTACATCAGCTAATATCTCGAAGTGCTGTACAGAATCCCAGCCTAAAACCCCAAACAGCAAGCAATGCAGGTGTAGAAGCACATTTACTTTTGAGTCATTTAGCAGACACTCTCATCCAGAGAGACTTACAGAAATAGCCAAATTCACAAATTTGAAGTGGTGTCCACATACTTTTGTATAAACAGCATATCTTAGATTAATTCTGACCATTTTGAAGAACTGTATACTGCCTACGGCGTCTCAAGACGAACAAACAGTACTATTGCAGTTTTAAGTACTATTAAAAGGGAGTAGCCTATGTGAGCACACTCGTTAGGTTCGCCAGCTGAACCAAAGCATGCGGAAGGCTTTTGGGGCGGCAGGTAGCCTAGTGATTAGAGTGTTGGGCCAGTAACCGAAAGGTTGCTAGACCGAATCCCCGAGCTGACGAGGTAGAAATCTGTCATTATGCCCCTGAACAAGGCAGTTAACCCACTTTTCCCCAGTAGGCCGTCATTGTAAGTAAGAATTTGTTATTGACTGACTTGCCTAGTTAAATAAAGGTTAAATAATTTTTTTTTTTTTTTTTTAAATAGGCAGGGCTTCGATATTAACACTTTGTCCGCTTGCCTGGCACAAGTTTTTTTTTTTTTAAATAGTCAGACAACAGAGGAACTAGATAGCCAATTCAAATCATCTAGTTAACTATTTAGCTATTAGCGCCAAATCAAATGTTATTAGTCACACGCGCCAAATACAACAGGTGTTTCACCTTAGTGAAATGTTTACTTACAAACCCCTAACCAACAATGCTTACTTACAATACATTGACATGTATTAATGTCAACGTCTTGTGCCCACTGTCTTGTTGCCAAACCGCGCTCCTTAACACCTGCCCGCTTAACTCTGCACCAATGTGTCAGAGGAAACACCGTTCAACTGACGAACGAAGTCAGCCTGCAGGCGTCTGGCCCCCCACAAGGAGTCACTAAAGAGCGCGATGAGCCAACCTATATGTAACTAGGCAAGTCAGTTAAGAACAAATTCTTATTGACAATGACGGCCTACCAAAAGGCAAAATGCCTCCTGTGGGGACGGGGGCCTGGGATTCAAATAAATAAATACAATATAAATATAGGACAAAACACACATCACAACAAGAGAGACAACACAACACTACATAAAGAGAGATCTAAGACAACAACATAGCAAGGCAGCAACACATGACAACACAACATGGTAGCAACACAACATGGTAGCAGCACAAAACATGGTACAAACATTATTGGGCACAGTCAACAGCACAAAGGTCAAGGCGGTAGAGACAACAATACAAGAGATGGAGACAAAACGGTCCAGTTTGAGTGTTTGTTGCTGCTCCTTCCAGTCGCTAGCTGCAGCGAACTGAAAAGACGAGCGACCCAGGGATGTGTGTGCTTTGGGGGACCTTTACCAGAATGTGACTGGCAGAACGGGTGTTGTATGTGGAGGATGAGGACTGCAGTAGATATCTCAGATAGTGGGGAGGGAGGCCTAAGAAGGTTTTATAAATAAGCACTTTTGATAAACAGGGCAAAATAGAAATAGGCCTATAACAGTTAGGATCAGCTTGATCTCCCCCTTTTAAATAAAGGACGAACTGTGGCTGCCTTCCAAGCAATGGGAACGTCCCCAGAGAGGAGAGAGGTTAAACAAGTTGAAGATGATAGGGGCAGCAACCTTAAAGAAGAAAGGGTCCTGAATACGAAGTGTTATGTTTGGGGCAAATCCAATACAAAGCTCTTAAGAGACGTACCCAGAAAGACTCACAGCTGTAATCAAATGTGATTCTAACATGTATTGACTCTGGGGTGTAAATAATTATGTAAATGAGATATTTCATTTTCAATAAATTTGCTAAAATGTCAACAAAAAAATGACTTTGTCGTTATGGGGTTATTGTGTGTAGATAGATGTGTGAGAGCAAAATAATATTTAATCCATGTTGAATTCAGGCTGTAATTCCACAAAATGTGGAATAAGTGAAGGGGTGTGAATCCTTTCTGAAGGCTCCATGTTTCAATTGTCTCGAAACTTAAAAATCCTTATTTAACCCCCCCCTCCATTCATCTACACTGATTGAAGTGGATTTAACAAGTGACATCAATGAGGGATCATAGCTTTTATCTGGATTCACTTGGTCAATCTATGTCATGAAAAGAGCATTTCTAATGTTTTCTTCCTCAGTGTATGTGACGGATATGAAAATCTTTGTTAGAAACTTAAAGGGGCAGTAGGAAGCTTTTTAGGCACCCCGACCAAATTCACATAGAAATATAAATCCATTCTCATTTAAAGCAAGTCTGAGAAGCGGTAGATCTGTTCGACATGATCTATTTCTATGCTTTTCATCGCTCTTAAGTTTCTCGCTTTTGCTCGTTTTACTTTCGGGTTTCGCACACCAGCTTCGAACAGCTGAAAATACAATATTTTTAGTTCATGAAAATATGTTTCACAGCGGTTTAGATGCTACAATGATCCTCTACACTATTCATCGCTTGTTTTGCCACAAACTGAAATTAGGCGAACCGTTCGAATTTCTGCCACCAGAATTCTGTCTATTGTGCCGTTTAAGAAGAAGGTAAATGTAAAGCTGCAACAACTAGGATAGGTTGCTAATATGTCTAGGATTGTGCCTTTGACGTCTGGACAACGAAATGAAAACCAATAGAATAGGAGTGAAATGCTGGTTTCAATGACATAATGAGGCAGTCTTTATAAAATAATAGCCTCCATGTTTCTATGGTTAGATATTGCCTCGGCTACTTTGAAGCAAGGTAAGACATGCCCCATAATGTGAAGTAAAACTGGGTGACATGTCTGGTGAGTATGCAGGCCATGGAAGAACTGGGACATTTTCAGCTTCCAGGAATTGTGTACAGATCCTTGCGACATTGAGCCGTGCATTTTCATGCATTCAAATTGCCATCGATAAAATTAAGTTTTTGTTCGTTGTCCGTAGCTTATGCCTACCTATACCATAACCCCAACGCCACCATGGGACCCTCTGTTCACAACGTTGACATCAGCTAACCACTCCCCCAAACGACGTCAAACACGTGGTCTGTGGTTGTGAGGCCTGTTGGACGTACTGCCAAGTTCTCTACAACTATGTTGGAGGTGGCTTATGGTAGAGAAATGAACATTCAATTCTCTGATAACAGCTCTGGTGGATATTCCTGCAGTAAGCATGCCAATTCCACTCCCCCTCAAAACTTGAGACATCTGTGGCATTGTGACAAACTGCACATTTTAGAGTGCACTTTTATTGGCCCCATCACAAGGTGCACCTGTGTAATAATCAAGCTGTTCAATCAGCTTCTTGATATGCCACACCTGTCAGGTGGATGGATTATCTTGGCAAAGTAGAAATGCTCACTAACAGGGATGTAAACAAATTTGTGCACGACATTTGAGAGAAATAAACTTTTTGTGCACATGGAACATTTCTGGGATCTTTTATTTTTAGCTCATGAAACACGGGACCAACACTTCACATGTTGCGTTCATATTTTTGTTGAGTTGCATGTGTGTTGTTACTCTGAGTAAATAGGGGTGCTACTTTGTTTTATTACATGTATCCTATACTGACTAGTCTATTTACCCATTAGGTCTAATACATGTATCCTATACTGACTAGTATATGTATCCATTAGGTCTAATAAATGCATAACACCACTAAGTTTAATAGTGTTTTTATTAGCCTACAAAGCACTACAGCCACTCTGTGATGACAAGCTCTAGTCTAGATTAAACCTCATAGGAAGACAGTGTTATTATGTGGAGGTTTCATTCAGGTCTCTCTGTTTAACTAAACTCTCTGTTTGTCTTCAGCAGGGGAGAGACCAGACGCAGACTCTCAGTGTGACAGCTTGAAGAGTGCTTCAGGGGAACCAGACCCAGAGACGTCCAAACCAGAAAGACGAAGACACTGCTCTCAGTGTGGAAAGAGTTTTAGCTGGTTTGCGAACCTGAAACGACATGAGAGGACACACACAAAGGAGAGACCCTACCAATGCATTCAGTGTGGAAAGAATTTTAATTCATCAGAATATATGAAAAAACATGAAAAAATACACTCTAAGCCTTACCACTGCTCCCAGTGTGAAAGAAGTTTTACCCAACGGGGGGACCTGAAATCACATGAGAGGACACACACAGGAGAGAAGCCTTACCACTGCTCACAGTGTGAAAGGAATTTTTTCTCATCGGGGTCCTTGAAAAGACATGAGGGGACACACTCTGTGGAAAAACCTTTCCACTGTTCTCATTGTGAAAAGAGTTTTAAGAATGTATGGAACCTGAAAGAACATGAGCAAAGACACACAATGGAGAAGCCTTTCCACTGCTCCCACTGTGGAATTAAATTTACGTGGTTTCAACAACTTAAAGAGCATGAAAGAATCCACATCGTAGAGAAAAGTTATCAGTGCCTCCGGTGTGGAAAGATATTTATGCAGTTAGGGCACCTGAAAGTCCATGAGGTAACACACACAGGGGAGAAGCCTTACCAATGCTCCCAGTGTGGAAAGAGATATAGTACCTCACATGGACTTAAAATTCATCAGAAAACACACATTGTGCTCCCACAATTGTCTCATATTTTTGACTGAGTGTTTTTGTTTATGCCACATTAAATCTAATTATAGAAAGTGGACTCAAAAATACATTTGTATGATTTATTTTTATTTTAAAATATAAATTGAATATGGAGTGAGTAAGTGTATGGCTTTCCCAGATTTCTATGATGTATAATTAATTACAATATGAGTGAAATCGTTTTCCAAATCTTTAAAATTAAGTATGTTAAAAAGGTAGCTTTTCTGTGTTGGAATGGTGTGCGTATCCCAACTACAGAATGTTGTGGGCATATATACAAGTCATTAAAGGTATACTTTATGATTTTGACAATGAGGCCCTTTATCTACCTTACCAGAGTCAGATGAACTAGTGGATTCCATTTTTATGTGTCTGTGTCCAGTATGGGGGACGTTTGAGGTAGTTTTGTGAGCCAATGCTAACTAGATGAAATAGCTGAATCCACTCATTTTAAGGGGTAATCTTGCATACACTATATATACAAAATGATGTTGCATATCTTAATTCATATTCCCACTATTGATGAATAATATGTGTAATGATGTAGGCACTTCAACAGTTGTTCCATCCTCGAGCCCATATAAATAAATAAAAGAGAAGACTTGATGACTGAATGTGTATTTTGTTATTTTTTGTATTTAACATTGTATTTAATTAGGCAAGTCAGTTAAGAACAATGATGGCCTACACCTGCCAAACCCGGACGACACAGGAGGAAGTGGGAGTCCCAGACACAGGAGGAAGTGGGAGTCCCAGCCACAGGAGGAAGTGGGAGTCCCAGACACAGGAGGAAGTGGGAGTCCCAGACACAGGAGGAAGTGGGAGTCCCAGACACAGGAGGAAGTGGGAGTCCCAGCCACAGGAGGAAGTGGGAGTCCCAGCCACAGGAGGAAGTGGGAGTCCCAGACACAGGAGGAAGTGGGAGTCCCAGACACAGGAGGAAGTGGGAGTCCCAGCCACAGGAGGAAGTGCGAGTCCCAGACACAGGAGGAAGTGGGAGTCCCAGACACAGGAGGAAGTGGGAGTCCCAGACACAGGAGGAAGTGGGAAACAAGGCAGTTGACAAACTGTTCCCCGGTAGGACGTCATTGTAAATAAGAATTTGTTCTTAACTGACTAGTTAAATAAAGGTAAAATAAGATGTCACCAGGAGGAGGCCTTCTCATTGCCACCCCTACCATGTGTTTGTTATAAATATCCATTATATGACGTGGTCCAGCGATTCCTTTCATTGATACGGTCAGGGCAACAGCCTACCTGTGACAGGAATATGGTCACATCGAGATGTTAAAAATAACTTTGAAAAAACAATGAGTATTTATTAATTATGGAGGGAATTCAGACCTGACAAACACACACGGAAATGGAACCTCATTCCCTTTTCACGCAGTTTCCTCACACATTCTGACGTTGAACTGTTTCGTTTGTAGTGGAGAGAGCAGAAATGGAGGCGTGGCAGGGGTGTGTCTATAGATAAGTGTATTCTGACCTTGACTTCATTCCCTCATAATTCCACCACCTTTACGTGCGAGGAAACCATGAATAAAGTTGAGCAAAAATGGAAAAAATCTACTTTCTTTTTTTTCTCTCGATATAAATAACACAATTCTCCATGCACTGCGATTTACAAATTGCGTGAGATAACGAGCAGCATTACTTCCGGTGATTTGGACAATTCACGATGTTGCAGACGTCAGAAGGGGATGGGACATCTGGCCTGTGACTTGCAAAAAGAGAGGTCATTTTCACACTTTGTTTCGTGTGTGTGTGTGTGGTGTACGCGCGCATCCTTGTCTATGTGTCATTCGGATAATTGTGCTATTTGGATCAATAAGATAAACCAGCTAACTTTAATAAAGAATTAGAAGATATCTGTTGATTTTCTGGTTCATTAGGAAACTTAGATATGCGTTTTTGGCATATCTACAGTCAAATATTCTTAGTTACAGCCACATATATATATATATATATATATATATATATATATATATATATATATATATATACACTGCTCAAAAAAATAAAGGGAACACTTAAACAACACAATGTAACTCCAAGTCAATCACACTTCTGTGAAATCAAACTGTCCACTTAGGAAGCAACACTGATTGACAATAAATTTCACATGCTGTTGTGTAAATGGAATAGACAACAGGTGGAAATTATAGGCAATTAGTAAGACACCCCCAATAAAGGAGTGGTTCTGCAGGTGGTGACCACAGACCACTTCTCAGTTCCTATGCTTCCTGGCTGATGTTTTGGTCACTTTTGAATGCTGGCGGTGCTTTCACTCTAGTGGTAGCATGAGACGGTGTCTACAACCCACACAAGTGGGTCAGGTAGTGCAGCTCATCCAGGATGGCACATCAATGCGAGCTGTGGCAAGAAGGTTTGCTGTGTCTGTCAGCGTAGTGTCCAGAGCATGGAGGCGCTACCAGGAGACAGGCCAGTACATCAGGAGACGTGGAGGAGGCCGTAGGAGGGCAACAACCCAGCAGCAGGACCACTACCTCCACCTTTGTGCAAGAAGGAGCAGAAGGAGCACTGCCAGAGCCCTGCAAAATGACCTCCAGCAGGCCACAAATGTGCATGTGTCTGCTCAAACGGTCAGAAACAGACTCCATGAGGGTGGTATGAGGGCCCGACGTCCACAGGTGGGGGTTGTGCTTACAGCCCAACACCGTGCAGGACGTTTGGCATTTGCCAGAGAACACCAAGATTGGCAAATTCGCCACTGGCGCCCTGTGCTCTTCACAGATGAAAGCAGGTTCACACTGAGCACATGTGACAGACGTGACAGTCTGGAGACACCGTGGAGATCGTTCTGCTGCCTGCAACATCCTCCAGCATGACCGGTTTGGCGGTGGGTCAGTCATGGTGTGGGGTGGCATTTCTTTGGGGGGCCGCACAGCCCTCCATGGGCTCGCCAGAGGTAGCCTGACTGCCATTAGTTACCGAGATGAGATCCTCAGAGACCATATGCTGGTGTGGTTGGCCCTGGGTTCCTCCTAATGCAAGACAATGCTAGACCTCATGTGGCTGGAGTGTGTCAGCAGTTCCTGCAAGAGGAAGGCATTGATGCTATGGACTGGCCCGCCCGTTCCCCAGACCTGAATCCAATTGAGCACATCTGGGACATCATGTCTCGCTCCATCCACCAACGCCACGTTGCACCACAGACTGTCCAGGAGTTGGCGGATGCTTTAGTCCAGGTCTGGGAGGAGATCCCTCAGGAGACCATCCGCCACCTCATCAGGAGCATGCCCAGACGTTGTAGAGAGGTCATACAGGCACGTGGAAGCCACACACACTACTGAGCCTCATTTTGACTTGTTTTAAGGACATTACATCAAAGTTGGATCAGCCTGTAGTGTGGTTTTCCACTTTAATTTTGAGTGTGACTCCAAATCCAGACCTCCATGGGTTGATAAATTTGATTTCCATTGATAATTTTTGTGTGATTTTGTTGTCAACACATTCAACTATGTAAAGAAAAAAGTATTTAATACGAATAGTTCATTCATTCAGATCTAGGATGTGTTATTTTAGTGTTCCCTTTATTTTTTTGAGCAGTGTATATAGATAATATATATATATATATATATATATAGAGAGAGAGAGAGAGAGAGAGAGAGAGAGAGAGAGATGAGAGGGAGCGAGAGAAGCAATGTTGTTTTTTACAGTTTTTTTTATTTTTATTTTTTACAGTTTTTTTTTCAACAGAACATTGTACAAATGGCAGCAACATGCTGAACAGTACAACTAGCATTTGAGTATTACAATTGGCAAAACAAACAAAAATCCAATAAACAACTGATTTTGAAATTACTTGTTATGATATTGCATGCCCTGATATTGCTTGCCAGAACAAACACAATGTAGGGAATATTTTCCTAAACTGCGTTACCCACGCCAGTCAACAGATAGCAATATGCGTCTTTCGGGTGGCGCTTCTTGCGTGACGTATAAACTAGTGGACGGAACAGGACGCTTCCTCAACAACAAAACGGCTGATTCAAACACATCGGTAGCTTGCATGCTAACAAAAAACCGAAACATTGAAGGTCTGTAGATCATTGTTTTTGTATTAACTTCAGTGTTTTATACATACTGTCTGCATCTTTACTAGTTACTACATTTAATATGTACATTGTTAGTCAGCTAGCTGACTGGTTAAATTAGCCTAGCACTAGGCTAGTCGCTAATGCTAACTAGCTAGTTAACATCCCCGACCATGAGTTCAATAAGCTACTCCCCTACTGCTAAAAATGAGGGGGTCTGCTGGACGGAGAAAGAAGTTCTCGTGAAAGAGGAGGTGGAAGAGGAGGATGTCACAGTTAAACAAGAAGTAGAGGGTGAGGCTGTTACAGTGAAAGAAGAAGCTTTCGGAGTGAAACAGGAGGAAGATAAACAAGAGAATGTCGTTTTTGTTGAGGAGGAGGAGAATATGACTGTATTAGTAAAAGAAATGGAACAAGTTTTTGGAGTGAAGGAGGAGGGGGAGATTACTGTCACATTGGAGGAGGAGGAAGAAGAAGAGGAGGAAGAAGAGAATGATGGAGATCTGATTAACACCAGTGAGTACTGTCTTAAACTGGGGCACAAACTATGTAGTTGTTGAATCCATGTCTCTGAATATCTCTTTCTGTTGAACTAATGTGATTTTAAAGGGTATTTTTACTGAAGTTATGGGTGATTCCAGTTCTATGGACATTACAACCCTAGTAGACTAGTAGACCCTAGTAAAACCCTAGTAGACTAATAGACCCTAGTAAAACACTAGTAGACTAATAGACCCTAGTAAAACCCTAGTAGACTAGTAGACTAATAGACCCTAGTAAAACCCTAGTAGACTAATAGACCCTAGTAAAACCCTAGTAGACTAATAGACCCTAGTAAAACACTAGTAGACTAATAGACCCTAGTAAAACACTAGTAGACTAGTAGACCCTAGTAAAACCCTAGTAGACTAGTAGACTAATAGACCCTAGTAAAACCCTAGTAGACTAGTAGACCCTAGTAAAACCCTAGTAGACTAATAGACCCTAGTAAAACCCTAGTAGACTAGTAGACCCTAGTAAAACCCTAGTAGACTAGTAGACCCTAGTAAAACCCTAGTAGACTAGTAGACTAATAGACCCTAGTAAAACCCTAGTAGACTAATAGACCCTAGTAAAACACTAGTAGACTAATAGACCCTAGTAAAACCTACCCTACTAGTAAAACACTAGTAAAACCTACCCCACTAGTAAAACCCTTGTAAATCACTAGTAAAACCTACCCTACTAGTAAAACCATTGTAAATCACTAGTAAAACCTACCCTACTAGTAAAACCCTAGTAAAACCTACCCTACTAGTAAAACGCTAGTAAAATCTACCCTACTAGTAAAACACTAGTAAAACCTACCCTACTAGTAAAACACTAGTAAAACCTACCCTACTTGTAAAACCCTTGTAAATCACTAGTAAAACCTACCCTACTAGTAAAACCCTTGTAAAACCTACCCTACTAGTAAAACCTACCCAACTAGTAAAGCCCTAGTAAAACCTAACTCTACTAGTAAAACCCTAGCAGACCCTAGTAAAACCTACCCTATGAGTAAAACGCTAGTAAAACCTACCCTACTAGTAAAACCCTAGTAGACTAGTAGACCCTAGTAAAACCCTAGTAGACTAGTAGACCCTAGTAAAACCCTAGTAGACTAGTAGACCCTAGTAAAACCCTAGTAAAACCTACCCTACTAGTAAAACCCTAGTAAAACCTACCCTACTAGAAAAACCCTAGTAGACTAGTAGACCCTAGTAAAACCTACCCTACTAGTAAAACCCTAGTAAAACCTACCCTACTAGTAAAACCCTAGTAGACTAGTAGACCCTAGTAAAACCTACCCTACTAGTAAAACCCTAGTAAAACCTACCCCAGTAGTAAACCCCTAGTAGACCCTAGTAAATCCTACCCTACTAGTTAAACCCTAGTAAAACCTACCCTACTAGTAAAACCATAGTAAAACCCTAGTAGACTAATAGACCCTAGTAAAACCTACCCTACTAGTAGACCCTAGTAGACTAGTAGACCCTAGTAAAACCCTAGTAGACTAGTAGACCCTAGTAAAACCCTAGTAGACTAGTAGACCCTAGTAAAACCCTAGTAGACTAATAGACCCTAGTAAAACCTACCCTACTAGTAAGACCCTAGTAGACTGACACTAGTAGACTAGTAGACCCTAGTAAAACCCTAGTAGACTAGTAGACCCTAGTAAAACCCTAGTAGACTAGTAGACCCTAGTAGACTAATAGACCCTAGTAGACTAATAGACCCTAGTAGACTAATAGACCCTAGTAGACTAATAGACCCTAGTAGACTAATAGACCCTAGTAGAACCCTAGTAGACTAATAGACCCTAGTAAAACCCTAGTAGACTAGTAGACCCTAGTAGACTAATAGACCCTAGTAGACTAATAGACCCTAGTAGACTAATAGACCCTAGTAGACTAATAGACCCTAGTAGACTAATAGACCCTAGTAGACTAATAGACCCTAGTAGACTAATAGACCCTAGTAGACTAATAGACCCTAGTAGACTAATAGACCCTAGTAGACTAGTAGACCCTAGTAGACTAGTAGACCCTAGTAGACTAATAGACCCTAGTAGACTAATAGACCCTAGTAGACTAATAGACCCTAGTAGACTAATAGACCCTAGTAGACTAATAGACCCTAGTAGACTAATAGACCCTAGTAGACTAATAGACCCTAGTAGACTAATAGACCCTAGTAGACTAATAGACCCTAGTAGACTAATAGACCCTAGTAAAACCCTAGTAGACTAATAGACCATAGTAGACTAATAGACCCTAGTAGACTAATAGACCCTAGTAGACTAATAGACCCTAGTAGACTAATAGACCCTAGTAGACTAATAGACCCTAGTAGACTAATAGACCCTAGTAGACTAATAGACCCTAGTAAAACCCTAGTAGACTAATAGACCATAGTAAAACACTAGTAGACTAGTAGACCCTAGTAGACTAGTAGACCCTAGTAGACTAGTAGACTAATAGACCCTAGTAGACTAGTAGACCCGAGTAGACTAATAGACCCTAGTAGACCCTAGTAGACTAGTAGACCCTAGTAGACTAATAGACCCTAGTAGACTAGTAGACCCTAGTAGACTAATAGACCCTAGTAGACTAATAGACCCTAGTAGACTAATAGACCCTAGTAGACTAATAGACCCTAGTAGACTAATAGACCCTAGTAGAACCCTAGTAGACTAATAGACCCTAGTAAAACCCTAGTAGACTAATAGACCCTAGTAGACTAATAGACCCTAGTAGACTAATAGACCCTAGTAGACTAATAGACCCTAGTAGACTAATAGACCCTAGTAAAACCCTAGTAGACTAATAGACCCTAGTAAAACCCTAGTAGACTAATAGACCCTAGTAGACTAATAGACCCTAGTAGACTAATAGACCCTAGTAAAACCCTAGTAGACTAATAGACCCTAGTAGACTAATAGACCCTAGTAGACTAATAGACCCTAGTAGACTAATAGACCCTAGTAGACCCTAGTAGACTAATAGACCCTAGTAGACCCTAGTAGACCCTAATAGACCCTAGTAGACTAATAGACCCTAGTAGACTAATAGACCCTAGTAGACTAATAGACCCTAGTAGACTAATAGACCCTAGTAGACTAATAGACCCTAGTAAAACCCTAGTAGACTAATAGACCCTAGTAAAACACTAGTAGACTAGTAGACCCTAGTAGACTAGTAGACCCTAGTAGACTAGTAGACTAATAGACCCTAGTAGACTAGTAGACCCTAGTAGACTAATAGACCCTAGTAAAACCCTAGTAGACTAGTAGACCCTAGTAGACTAATAGACCCTAGTAGACTAGTAGACCCTAGTAGACTAATAGACCCTAGTAGACTAATAGACCCTAGTAGACTAATAGACCCTAGTAGACCCTAGTAGACTAATAGACCCTAGTAGACTAATAGACCCTAGTAGACTAATAGACCCTAGTAGACTAATAGACCCTAGTAGACTAATAGACCCTAGTAAGACCCTAGTAGACTAATAGACCCTAGTAAAACCCTAGTAGACTAATAGACCCTAGTAGACTAATAGACCCTAGTAGACTAATAGACCCTAGTAAAACCCTAGTAGACTAATAGACCCTAGTAGACTAATAGACCCTAGTAGACTAATAGACCCTAGTAGACTAATAGACCCTAGTAGACCCTAGTAGACTAATAGACCCTAGTAGACTAATAGACCCTAGTAGACTAATAGACCCTAGTAGACTAATAGACCCTAGTAGACTAATAGACCCTAGTAGACTAATAGACCCTAGTAGACTAATAGACCCTAGTAGACTAATAGACCCTAGTAGACTAATAGACCCTAGTAAAACCCTAGTAGACTAATAGACCATAGTAAAACACTAGTAGACTAGTAGACCCTAGTAGACTAGTAGACCCTAGTAGACTAGTAGACTAATAGACCCTAGTAGACTAGTAGACCCTAGTAGACTAATAGACCCTAGTAGACCCTAGTAGACTAGTAGACCCTAGTAGACTAATAGACCCTAGTAGACTAGTAGACCCTAGTAGACTAATAGACCCTAGTAGACTAATAGACCCTAGTAGACTAATAGACCCTAGTAGACTAATAGACCCTAGTAGACTAATAGACCCTAGTAGACCCTAGTAGACTAATAGACCCTAGTAGACCCTAGTAGACTAATAGACCCTAGTAGACTAATAGACCCTAGTAGACTAATAGACCCTAGTAGACCCTAGTAGACTAATAGACCCTAGTAAAACCCTAGTAGACTAATAGACCCTAGTAGACTAATAGACCCTAGTAGACTAATAGACCCTAGTAAAACCCTAGTAGACTAATAGACCCTAGTAGACTAATAGACCCTAGTAGACCCTAGTAGACTAATAGACCCTAGTAGACTAATAGACCCTAGTAGACTAATAGACCCTAGTAGACTAATAGACCCTAGTAGACCCTAGTAGACTAGTAGACCCTAGTAGACTAATAGACCCTAGTAGACTAATAGACCCTAGTAGACTAATAGACCCTAGTAGACTAATAGACCCTAGTAGACTAATAGACCCTAGTAGACTAATAGACCCTAGTAGACTAATAGACCCTAGTAGACCCTAGTAGACGAATAGACCCTAGTAGACTAATAGACCCTAGTAGACTAATAGACCCTAGTAGACTAATAGACCCTAGTAGACTAATAGACCCTAGTAGACTAATAGACCCTAGTAGACTAATAGACCCTAGTAGACTAGTAGACCCTAGTAGACTAGTAGACCCTAGTAGACTAATAGACCCTAGTAGACTAGTAGACCCTAGTAGACTAATAGACCCTAGTAGACTAGTAGACCCTAGTAGACTAATAGACCCTAGTAGACTAATAGACCCTAGTAGACTAATAGACCCTAGTAGACTAGTAGACCCTAGTAGACTAATAGACCCTAGTAGACTAATAGACCCTAGTAGACTAATAGACCCTAGTAGACTAATAGACCCTAGTAGTCTAATAGACCCTAGTAGACTAATAGACCCTAGTAGACTAATAGACCCTAGTAGACTAATAGACCATAGTAGACTAATAGACCCTAGTAGACTAATAGACCCTAGTAGACTAATAGACTAGTAGACCCTAGTAGACTAATAGACCCTAGTAGACTAATAGACCCTAGTAGACTAATAGACCCTAGTAGACTAGTAGACCCTAGTAGACTAATAGACCCTAGTAGACTAATAGACCCTAGTAGACTAATAGACCCTAGTAGACTAGTAGACCCTAGTAGACTAGTAGACTAATAGACCCTAGTAGACTAGTAGACTAATAGACCCTAGTAGACTAATAGACCCTAGTAGACTAATAGACCCTAGTAGACTAATAGACCCTAGTAGACTAATAGACCCTAGTAGACTAATAGACCCTAGTAGACTAATATACCCTAGTAGACTAGTAGACCCTAGTAGACTAATAGACCCTAGTAGACTAATAGACCCTAGTAGACTAGTAGACCCTAGTAGACTAATAGACCCTAGTAGACTAATAGACCCTAGTAGACCCTAGTAGACTAGTAGACCCTAGTAGACTAATAGACCCTAGTAGACTAGTAGACCCTAGTAGACTAGTAGACCCTAGTAGACTAATAGACCCTAGTAGACTAGTAGACCCTAGTAGACTAGTAGACCCTAGTAGACTAATAGACCCTAGTAGACTAATAGACCATAGTAGACTAATAGACCCTAGTAGACTAATAGACCCTAGTAGACTAATAGACCCTAGTAGACTAGTAGACCCTAGTAGACTAATAGACCCTAGTAGACTAATAGACCCTAGTAGACTAATAGACCCTAGTAGACTAATAGACCCTAGTAGACTAATAGACCCTAGTAGACTAATAGACCCTAGTAGACTAATAGACCCTAGTAGACTAATAGACCCTAGTAGACTAATAGACCCTAGTAGACTAGTAGACCCTAGTAGTAGACTAGTAGACTAGTAGACCCTAGTAGACCAATAGACCCTAGTAGACTAATAGACCCTAGTAAAACCCTAGTAGACTAGTAGACCCTAGTAAAACCCTAGTAGACTAGTAGACCCTAGTAAAACACTAGTAGACTAGTAGACCCTAGTAAAACCCTAGTAGACTAATAGACCCTAGTAAAACCCTAGTAGACTAGTAGACCCTAGTAAAACCCTAGTAGACTAATAGACCCTAGTAAAACACTAGTAGACTAGTAGACCCTAGTAAAACACTAGTAGACTAGTAGACCCTAGTAAAACACTAGTAGACTAGTAGACCCTAGTAAAACACTAGTAGACTAGTAGACCCTAGTAAAACCCTAGTAGACTAGTAGACCCTAGTAAAACCCTAGTAGACTAGTAGACCCTAGTAAAACCCTAGTAGACTAATAGACCCTAGTAAAACCCTAGTAGACTAATAGACCCTAGTAAAACACTAGTAGACTAATAGACCCTAGTAAAACCGTAAAACCCTAGTAGACTAGTAGACCCTAGTAAAACCCTAGTAGACTAGTAGACCCTAGTAAAACCCTAGTAGACTAGTAGACCCTAGTAAAACCTACTCTACTAGTAAAACCCTAGTAGACCCTAGTAAAACCCTAGTAGACTAGTAGACCCTAGTAAAACCCTAGTAGACTAGTAGACCCTAGTATAGACTAGTAGACCCTAGTAAAACCTACTCTACTAGTATAACCTACCCTACTAGTAAAACCTACCCTACTAGTAAAACCCTAGTAGACTAGTAGACCCTAGTAAAACACTAGTAGACTAGTAGACCCTAGTAAAACCCTAGTAGACTAGTAGACCCTAGTAAAACCCTAGTAGACTAGTAGACCCTAGTAAAACACTAGTAGACTAGTAGACCCTAGTAAAACCCCCTACTAGACCCTAATAGACCCTAGTAAAACCCCAAACCAACTACCAGGTAGACTTCTATAAATATGATGCTGCTGCCCAAACCAACTACCAGGTAGAGTTCTATGATGCTGCTTCCCAAACCAACTACCAGGTAGAGTTCTATGATGCTGCTGCCCAAACCAACTACCAGGTAGAGTTCTATGATGCTGCTTCCCAAACCAACTACCAGGTAGAGTTCTATGAATATGATGCTGCTTCCCAAGCCAACTACCAGGTAGAGTTCTATGATGATGCTGCTTCCCAAACCAACTACCAGGTAGACTTCTATAAATATGATGCTGCTTCCCAAGCCAACTACCAGGTAGAGTTCTATGAATATGATGCTGCTTCCCAAGCCAACTACCAGGTAGAGTTCTATGAATATGATGCTGCTTCCCAAGTCAACTACCAGGTAGAGTTCTATGAATATGATGCTGCTGCCCAAACCAACTACCAGGTAGAGTTCTATGAATATGATGCTGCTGCCCAAACCAACTACCAGGTAGAGTTCTATGATGCTGCTTCCCAAACCAACTACCAGGTAGAGTTCTATGATGCTGCTTCCCAAACCAACTACCAGGTAGAGTTCTATGAATATGATGCTGCTGCCCAAACCAACTACCAGGTAGAGTTCTATGATGCTGCTTCCCAAGCCAACTACCAGGTAGAGTTCTATGATGCTGCTTCCCAAGCCAACCCTACCAGGTAGAGTTCTATGAATATGATGCTGCTTCCCAAGTCAACTACCAGGTAGAGTTCTATGAATATGATGCTGCTGCCCAAACCAACTACCAGGTAGAGTTCTATGAATATGATGCTGCTGCCCAAACCAACTACCAGGTAGAGTTCTAGTGATGCTGCTTCCCAAACCAACTACCAGGTAGAGTTCTATGATGCTGCTTCCCAAACCAACTACCAGGTAGAGTTCTATGAATATGATGCTGCTGCCCAAACCAACTACCAGGTAGAGTTCTATGATGCTGCTTCCCAAGCCAACTACCAGGTAGAGTTCTATGATGCTGCTTCCCAAGCCAACTACCAGGTAGAGTTCTATGAATATGATGCTGCTTCCCAAATCAACTACCAGGTAGAGTTCTATGAATATGATGCTGCTGCCCAAACCAACTACCAGGTAGAGTTCTATGAATATGATGCTGCTGCCCAAACCAACTACCAGGTAGAGTTCTATGAATATGATGCTGCTGCCCAAACCAACTACCAGGTAGAGTTCTATGAATATGATGCTGCTGCCCAAACCAACTACCAGGTAGAGTTCTATGATGCTGCTTCCCAAACCAACTACCAGGTAGAGTTCTATGATGCTGCTTCCCAAACCAACTACCAGGTAGAGTTCTATGAATATGATGCTGCTTCCCAAACCAACTACCAGGTAGAGTTCTATGAATATGATGCTGCTTCCCAAACCAACTACCAGGTAGAGTTCTATGAATATGATGCTGCTTCCCAAGCCAACTACCAGGTAGAGTTCTATGAATATGATGCTGCTTCCCAAACCAACTACCAGGTAGAGTTCTATGAATATGATGCTGCTTCCCAAACCAACTACCAGGTAGAGTTCTATGAATATGGGATCTTCCCTGGAGTCGTTGGCTGTATAGATGTATGTCATATTCCCATCAGGTGTCCCTCTACAGCAGATGCTGAGGAGTACAGAAATATTACAATCTGATTCTCCAATAAATGTACAAGGTGTGTATGTGTGTGTACTCACAGTGTGCAGGTCTCCAACATTGTTGCACGTTGGAAAGGTGCAAATCATGACTCAAGGATTTTCCCAAACCTCTGCTTGGTATGCTCCTGTTGACGGAGGACGACATAGTGGAATCGTACTTGGTGACGGTGGGTATGCAGAGACCAGCTTCTTGTTCACCTCCTTATCTTCATGCAATAGGACCTGAGCAACAACGGTACAACCAGGCTCATATCCGCACCAGAGGAGTAGCGGAGCGCATGGTTGACGTATAGAAGAGTCATTTCTGGTGTCTCAGATACACATTGGGCGTTCAACCAAGAAGATGCTGCATTTTTATAATTGTAACAGCAGTGCTTCACAATGACCTCAAACAACATGGCTGCCCAGATCTTCACAATGCCCTCAAACAACATGGCTGCCCAGATCCTCACAATGACCTCAAACAGCATGGCTGCCCAGATCCTCACAATGACCTCAAACAACATGGCTGCCCAGATCCTCACAATGACCTCAAACAGCATGGCTGCCCAGATCCTCACAATGACCTCAAACAGCATGGCTGCCCAGATCCCTCACAATGACCTCAAACAGCATGGCTGCCCAGATCCTCACAATGACCTCAAACAACATGGCTGCCCAGATCCTCACAATGACCTCAAACAACATGGCTGCCCAATATCAGGACATTGGTACTGCAGCTGCTTCATGTTTCTGTCCTCCTCCTCCTCCTTCCACCAACAAAAACGTAACAATGGATCAAATGTATCTTATTATAGTAGACTTTTCAGATTTTTCTAGACCAGACTTGGTTTCCAGCTGTTGTGCAGCTTTTGACTTTGTCATAGTGATTAACTTGACCTCAGGTTGATGGATGTGATTTGGATTAAACCCCTTTAAATAGGAAGACGGTTTTATCATGTGGAGGTTTCATTCGAGGTTGTATTCATTCGTGGAAAAACGTAGCAAAATGTTTTGCATCGGAAAACAAAAACAAGCGTTTCTTATTGGACAAGTTCCGCTACTCGTCCTTCCCCATTTCCCATCTGTTTTCATTTGTTTCTTGTGAATACCAATCTCGGTTACATTACATACTTTGTTTGTCTTTGGCAGGAGAGAGACAAGACTCAGAGGAACCAGAGCCAGAGACGTCCAAACCAGCAAGACGACACCAATGCTCCCAGTGTGAAAAGAGTTTTACCAAGTTAGGGAGCTTGAGAATACATAATAGAATACACACCGGAGAGAAGCCCTACCAATGCTCCCAGTGTGGAAAGCAGTTTACCCAGTTAGGGACCCTAAAATTACATAATAGAATACACACAGGAGAGAAGCCTTACCAATGCTCCCAGTGTGGAAAGAGATGTTCACAGTTAAGTTCCCTGAAATCACATGAGAAAATACACACAGGAGATAAGCCTCACAAATGCTCTCAATGTGGCAATACTTTTAAGCGGTTAAGTAACCTGAGAGATCATGAAAGAGTACACACTGGGAAAAAGCCTTACCACTGTTTCCATTGTGAAGAGAGTTTTAGCTGGTCAAGGCAACTGAAAGCGCATGAGAGAACACACAGTGGAGAGAAACCTTACCACCACTGCTCTCAGTGTGGAAAGAGTTTTACCCAGTTATGGAACCTGAAAGCACATGAGAGAATGCATACAGGAAATAAGCCTCACAAATGCGCTCATTGTGGAAAAACTTTTAACCGGTTATATAACCTGAAAGTACATAAGAGAATACACACAGGGGAAAGGCCTTATCACTGCTCCCACTGTGGTAAGAGTTTTATCCTATCACGGGCCCTGACAAAGCATAAGAGGACACACACGGGAGAAAAGCCTTACCATTGCTCCCAGTGTGGAAAGAATTTCACTGACTCAAGTAACTGGAAAAAACATGAGCTAACACACTCTGTAAAGAAGCGTTTCCAGTGTTCTCATTGTGAAAGGAGTTTTAAGAAGTTAGGGAAACTGAAGCAGCATGAAAATACACACTAGGGAGCAGCCTTTTTGAACTGCTGCCACTGTGGAATGACATGTACCTGGTTAAAGCAACTGAACTTAACATGAAAGAATCCACACCGGAGAGAAACGTTACCTCATGGTCCTAACTGGAAGCATTGGTAACACACACAGGGGAGATTTCCTCCCATTGCTCCAAGTGTGGAGAGAGATATTTCACATAAACTTACAATTTATGACTTGACACACAGTGCTCCCACATGTCTCAAATTTTTGACTGAAAGTTGGTGGTTTTGTTTATGCCCTGATTGCCATATGAAATCTGATTGGAGACTCAGAAATAAAAAATGTTTAATCCCAAGATATGAATTGAATACGGAGTATGTCCGTTTCTATGTAGATTCAGTGTACAAACTGTGATTAAATAAGTTTTTACTCTGTCTCTCTCTGTCTGTGTGTGTGTTGTCTGTGTGTGTGTGTGTGTGTGTGTTGTCTGTGTGTGTGTGTGTGTGTCTGTGTGTTAATCAAGTGCTACAGTATTTGCTTGTGATGTACAGTGGGCTCCAAAGTTACTGGCACCCCTGACTGGCAATGCACAAACAATACTTAAAAAAATGTAAACAATATAATTATAGAGAGAAACTGAAAATACCAACATGTGAGAAATATTGTACTTTATTAATGTTTCAATGGAACCCACCAAAATCATACAATTATTTAATACAAAATATATTTCACCAAAATCAAGGTTTCATAATTATTGGCTCCTCATTTAGTACTTAGTGCCACCACCTCTGGCAAGGATAACAGCATGGAGTCTTTTCCTGTAACGTTTGACAAGGTTAAGGAACACATTTGGAGGGATGTTGGACCATTCCTCTATGCAGATCCTTTCCAGATCCTTCACATTCTTGGGTTTGCGCTTATTCTTCCACTCAGCCCACAGGTTTTCGATTGGATGGAGGTCCGGCGACTGAGATGGCCATGGCAGAACATTGATTTTGTTGTCACAGAACCATTTCTGTGTGGATCTTGAGGTATGTTTTGGGTCATTGTCTTGTTGGAAAGTCCACCTACGGCCAAGTTCCAGCCTTCTACCAGAGGCAACCAGATTGTCAGACAAAATTGCCTGATACTTGGTGGAATTCATTATGCCGTCAATCATAATCAATGCCCCTGGTCCTCTGGAATTAAAACAGCCCCAAAACATCACTGACCCCCCTCCATATTTCACCGTGGGTATGAGGTGGCTCTCCTTGTATGCATCTCTGTTTTCGACGCCAAACATGCCGATGCTGTATCTGACCAAAACGTTCAATTTTGGTCACATCTGACCAGAACACCTTCCAATCAATATTTGGCAAACTCCAAGCGCTTGCGTCTGTGTCTTGGGGTCAGAAAGGGCTTTCTTCTGGCAACCCTTCCAAAGAGCCTGTGGTTGTGGAGGTGGTGTCTGATGGTGCCACCAAGGCCTGCAATTCTTTCACAGTGATTCTTGGGGATTTTGTTGCTTCTCTCACCATCCTCCTTCCTATCCTGGGGGGCAAAATGCATTTGTGTCCTCTACCCGTGAGGTTTTCAACTGTTCCATATCTGTTGAATTTTATTATAATTGTCCAGACAGTGCTCAGTGGTATATTCAATCGTTTGTGGATATTCTTGTAGCCATTACCAGATTTATGAAGGTCTACGACCATCTGTCTCTTTTGAACTGCCAGTTCTTTTCTTCATGGTGTTGGATGACAGCGGGATATTGCATGTGTGTTACCTCATTTTTATACCCCCGTGAAACAGAAAGTGATGTAATGGCTCAATATAGTTCCTTAAGACTTAGATCAACCATTTAATTTGTGGTTTAATTTTGGTATATGTTACAATAATCTTTAAGGGTGCCATTAATTGTGAAACCTTGATTTGGAGGACATTGATTTTTAATTAAATCAATAAATTATTTTGGTTGGTTCCATTGAAACATTAATAAAGTACAGTATTTCTCACATGTTGGTATTTCGAGTTTTACTCTATAATTATATTGTTTATATTTGTTTAAGTATTGTTTGTGCGTTGCCAGTCAGGGGTGCCAGTAATTTTGGAGCCCACTGTATATGCTTTATTATTTACACGTGGAAATGTATCTTTAAACCCCTGTGCTGTCTTTTAAATGTATTTTTTAATTGCAACTTTATGTTAAATAAATCACTGTGTGTGTTTATTTTTATAAATAACTCCAACATGTATTTGTAATAATACATTTTCCTGAGAGAGACAAAACTTTGTTCCCTCTTCTCTGTTTCTGGTTCAGGTCTTGTAGGGACAGCTCAGGACCTCGTTCCCTCTTCTACCCCTCTTCTCTGTTTCTGGATCAGGTCTTGTAGGGACAGCTCAGGACTTCGTTCCCTCTTCTACCCCTCTTCTCTGTTTCTGGATCAGGTCTTGTAGGGACAGCTCAGGACTTCGTTCCCTCTTCTATCCCTCTTCTCTGTTTCCGGATCAGGTCTTGTAGGGACAGCTCAGGACCTCGTTCCCTCTTCTACCCCTCTTCTCTGTTTCTGGATCAGGTCTTGTAGGGACAGCTTAGGACTTCGTTCCCTCTTCTACCCCTCTTCTCTGTTTCTGGATCAGGTCTTGTAGGGACAGCTCAGGACTTCGTTCCCTCTTCTACCCCTCTTCTCTGTTTCTGGATCAGGTCTTGTAGGGACAGCTCAGGACTTCGTCCCCTCTTCTACCCCTCTTCTCTGTTTCTGGATCAGGTCTTGTAGGGACAGCTCAGGACTTCGTTCCCTCTTCGTTCCCTCTTCTCTGTTTCTGGATCAGGTCTTGTAGGGACAGCTCAGGACCTCGTTCCCTCTTCTACCCCTCTTCTCTGTTTCTGGATCAGGTCTTGTAGGGACAGCTCAGGACCTCGTTCCCTCTTCTACCCTTCTTCTCTGTTTCTGGATCAGGTCTTGTAGGGACAGCTCAGGACCTCGTTCCCTCTTCTACCCCTCTTCTCTGTTTCTGGATCAGGTCTTGTAGGGACAGCTCAGGACTTCGTTCCCTCTTCTACCCCTCTTCTCTGTTTCCGGATCAGGTCTTGTAGGGACAGCTCAGGACCTCGTTCCCTCTTCTACCCCTCTTCTCTGTTTCTGGATCAGGTCTTGTAGGGACAGCTCAGGGCTTCGTTCCCTCTTCTACCCCTCTTCTCTGTTTCTGGATCAGGTCTTGTAGGGACAGCTCAGGACCTCGTTCCCTCTTCTACCCCTCTTCTCTGTTTCCAGATCAGGTCTTGTAGGGACAGCTCAGGGCTTCGTTCCCTCTTCTACCCCTCTTCTCTGTTTCTGGATCAGGTCTTGTAGGGACAGCTCAGGACCTTGTTCCCTCTTCTACCCCTCTTCTCTGTTTCCGGATCAGGTCTTGTAGGGACAGCTCAGGACCTCGTTCCCTCTTCTACCCCTCTTCTCTGTTTCCAGATCAGGTCTTGTAGGGACAGCTCAGGACCTCGTTCCCTCTTCTACCCCTCTTCTCTGTTTCTGGATCAGGTCTTGTAGGGACAGCTCAGGACTTCGTCCCCTCTTCTACCCCTCTTCTCTGTTTCTGGATCAGGTCTTGTAGGGACAGCTCAGGACCTCGTCCCCTCTTCTACCCCTCTTCTCTGTTTCTGGATCAGGTCTTGTAGGGACAGCTCAGGACTTCGTTCCCTCTTCTACCCCACTTCTCTGTTTCTGGATCAGGTCTTGTAGGGACAGCTCAGGACTTCGTTCCCTCTTCTACCCCTCTTCTCTGTTTCTGGATCAGGTCTTGTAGGGACAGCTCAGGACTTCGTTCCCTCTTCTACCCCTCTTCTCTGTTTCTGGATCAGGTCTTGTAGGGACAGCTCAGGACTTCGTTCCCTCTTCTATCCCTCTTCTCTGTTTCCGGATCAGGTCTTGTAGGGACAGCTCAGGACTTCGTTCCCTCTTCTACCCCACTTCTCTGTTTCTGGATCAGGTCTTGTAGGGACAGCTCAGGACTTCGTTCCCTCTTCTACCCCACTTCTCTGTTTCTGGATCAGGTCTTGTAGGGACAGCTCAGGACTTCGTTCCCTCTTCTACCCCTCTTCTCTGCTTCTGGATCAGGTCTTGTAGGGACAGCTCAGGACTTCGTTCCCTCTTCTGTCCCTCTTCTCTGTTTACAGATCAGGTTTGGGGTTTGACAAGGGACCTTGGCTTGACTTAATTAAAACAAACTTTATTTGGTTTAAAAGATGTAAAGAAGATAATAAAAATAAAGAGAGGGTTGGATTGGATACAGGATATGAACCTGGTTTAGGGGTAGGGTTGGATACAGGATATGAACCTGGTTTAGTGGTAAGGTTGGGTACAGGATATGAACCTGGTTTAGGGGTAGGGTTGGATACAGGATATGAACCTGGTTTAGGGGTAGGGTTGGATACAGGATATGAACCTGTTTAGGGGGTAGGGTTGGATACAGGACATGAACCTGGTTTAGGGGGTAGTGTTGGGTACAGGATATGAACCTGGTTTAGGGGGTAGGGTTGGATACAGGATATGAACCTGGTTTAGGGGGTAGTGTTGGGTACAGGATATGAACCTGGTTTAGGGGGTAGGGTTGGATACAGGATATGAACCTGGTTTAGGGGGTAGTGTTGGGTACAGGATATGAACCTGGTTTGGGGGGTAGGGTTGGATACAGGATATGAACCTGGTTTAGGGGGTAGGGTTGGGTACAGGATATTAACCTGGTTTAGGGTTGGATACAGGATATGAACCTGGTTTAGGGGTAGGGTTGGATACAGGATATGAACCTGGTTTAGTGGTAGGGTTGGATACAGGATATGAACCTGGTTTAGGGGTAGGGTTGGGTACAGGATATGAACCTGGTTTAGGGGGTAGGGTTGGGTACAGGATATGAACCTGGTTTAGGGTTGGATACAGGATATGAACATGGTTTAGGGGTTGGGTTGGGTACAGGATATGAACCTGGTTTAGGGGTAGGGTTGGATACAGGATATGAACCTGGTTTAGGGGTAGGGTTGGATACAGGATATGAACCTGATTTAGGGGGTAGGGTTGGGTACAGGATATGAACCTGGTTTAGGGGGTAGGGTTGGGGACAGGATATGAACCTGGTTTAGTGGTAGGGTTGGATACAGGATATGAACCTGGTTTAGGGGTAGGGTTGGATACAGGATATGATCCTGGTTTAGGGGTAGGGTTGGATACAGGATATGAACCTGGTTTAGGGGTAGGGTTGGATACAGGATATTAACCTGGTTTAGGGGTAGGGTTGGGTACAGGATATGAACCTGGTTTAGGGGTATGGTTGGATACAGGATATGAACCTGGTTTAGGGGTATGGTTGGATACAGGATATGAACCTGGTTTAGGGGTAGGGTTGGGTACAGGATATGAACCTGGTTTAGGGGTATGGTTGGATACAGGATATGAACCTGGTTTAGGGGTATGGTTGGATACAGGATATGATCCTGATTTAGGGGTAGTGTTGGATACAGGATATGAACCTGGTTTAGGGGTAGGGTTGGATACAGGATATGAACCTGGTTTAGGGTTGGGTACAGGATATGAACCTGGTTTAGGGTTGGGTACAGGATATGAACCTGGTTTAGGGGGTAGGGTTGGGTACAGGATATGATCCTGGTTTAGTGGTAGGGTTGGATACAGGATATGAACCTGGTTTAGTGGTAGGGTTGGGTACAGGATATGAACCTGGTTTAGGGGGGTAGGGTTGGGTACAGGATATGAACCTGGTTTAGGGTTAGGATTGGATACAGGATATGAACCTGGTTTAGGGGGGTAGGGTTGGATACAGGATATGAACCTGGTTTAGTGGTAGGGTTGGGTACAGGATATGAACCTGGTTTAGGGGTAGGGTTGGATACAGGATATGATCCTGGTTTAGGGGGTTGGGTTAGTTACGGATATGTTACGTCTCCAAGTGGCCACCCCTCTCCAGACTGGTGATAATGTAAATGTGATATTTAGGTTTTTTATTTATAATAAATTTGCATTTCTAAAAAACTGTTTTTGCTCTGTCATAATGGGGTATTGTGTCTAGATTGATGAGGGGGAAAAACAATTTAATCCATTTTATAAAAAGGCTGTAACGTAACAAAATGTGGATGAAACCAAGGGGACTGAATACTATCTGAATGCACTGTAAGATGCTCAATGCCAAGCGTCGGCTGGAGTGATGTAAAGCGCTCACCCCTATTGGACTCTGGAGTGATGAATCACACTTCACCATCTGGCATTCTGATAGACCAATCTGGGTTTGGCGGATGCCAGGACAACACTACCTGCCCAAATGCATAGTGCCAACTGTAAAGTTTGGTGGAAGAGGAATAATTTTCATGGGCTGTATTTCCAACTTCGTGGCAACAGTTTGGGGAAGGCCCTTTCCTATTTCAACATGACAATTCCCCCGTGCACAAAGCGAGGTCCATACAGAAATTGTTTTTTCGAGATCGGTGTGGAAGAACTTCACTGACTTTCACAGAGCCCTGACCTCAACCCCATCAAACACCTTTGGGATGAAGTGGAACGGCGACTGCGAGCAAGGCCTAATCGCCCCAACATCACTGCCAGACCTCCCTAATGCTCTTTTGGCTGAATGGAAACAAGTCCCTCTGCAGCAATGCTCTAACATCTAGTGGAAAGCCTTCCCAGTGGAGGCTGTTATAGCAGCAAAAGGGGGACCAACTCCATATTAATGCACATGATTTTGGAATGAGTTGTTCGACGAGCAGGTGTCCACATACCTTTGGTATATAGTGTATATATATTTGGGCAAGTTAGCTAACTAACTCATTGATCCTGCTTTTGAATCTATCAGGCATTACAAAAGGAAACCCAGACGAGAGCTGCCCAGAGAAGATTGCCTACCAGACGAGATAAATGCCTTCTATGCTCGCTTCGATGCAAGCAACACTAAACCATACGTTAGAGCACCAGCTGTTCCGGACGACTGTATGATCACACTCTCCATAGCCGACGTGAGTAAGACAGTATTTCCCAAACTTGGTCCTCAAAATCACAAGGGGTGCACGTTTTGTTTTTTTGCCCTTAACACTACACAGCTGATTCAAATGATTAAAGCTTGATGATTAGTTGATTATTTGAATCAACTGTGGAGTGCTAGGAGGGCAAAAACAAAACGTGCACCCCTTGGGGACCCAAGGCCTGAGTTTGGGAAACCCTGGAGTAAAACCTTTAAACAGGTTAACATTCACAATGCCGCACAACCTGATTACCAGAGGCATACTCAAACATTTTCAACCTCTCGGACACCTGGCAGTGTGGTGCAAGGTACAACAGCCTCTCCCTCAACGTGGGCAAGACAAAGGAGTTGATCGTGGACTACAGGAAACGAAAAGCCTAACCCATTCACATCGACGGGGCTGCAGTGGAGAGAGCTTCAAGTTCCTCGGTGTCCACATACTCACTGGACTCTACCCACACACTCACTGGACTCTACCCACATACTCACTGGACTCTACCCACACACTCACTGGACTCTACCCACACACTCACTGGACTCTACCCACACACTCACTGGACTCTACCCACACACTCACTAGACTCTACCCACACACTCACTCTACCCACACACTCACTAGACTCTACTCACACACTGACTAGACTCTACCCACAGACTGACTAGACTAGACTCTACCCACACACTGACTAGACTCTACCCACACACTCACTAGACTAGACTCTACCCACACACTCACTAGACTCTACCCACACACTCACTAGACTAGACTCTACCCACACACTCACTAGACTAGACTCTACCCACACACTCACTAGACTAGACTCTACCCACACACTCACTAGACTAGACTCTACCCACACACTGACTGGACTAGACTCTACCCACACACTGACTAGACTCTACCCACACACTCACTAGACTCTACCCACACACTGACTAGACTCTACCCACACACTCACTAGACTCTACCCACACACTCACTCTACCCACACACTCACTAGACTCTACCCACACACTCACTAGACTCTACCCACACACTGACTAGACTCTACCCACACACTGACTAGACTCTACCCACACACTCACTAGACTCTACCCACACACTGACTAGACTCTACCCACACACTCACTAGACTCTACCCACACACTCACTCTACCCACACACTGACTGGACTAGACTCTACCCACACACTGACTAGACTCTACCCACACACTGACTAGACTCTACCCACACACTCACTAGACTCTACCCACACACTCACTCTACCCACACACTCACTAGACTCTACCCACACACTGACTAGACTCTACCCACACACTGACTAGACTCTACCCACACACTGACTAGACTAGACTCTACCCACACACTGACTAGACTCTACCCACACACTGACTAGACTCTACCCACACACTCACTGGACTAGACTCTACCCACACACTGACTAGACTCTACCCACACACTGACTAGACTCTACCCACACACTGACTAGACTCTACCCACACACTGACTAGACTCTACCCACACACTCACTAGACTCTACCCACACACTGACTAGACTCTACCCACACACTCACTAGACTCTACCCACACACTCACTAGACTCTACCCACACACTCACTAGACTAGACTCTACCCACACACTCACTAGACTAGACTCTACCCACACACTCACTAGACTAGACTCTACCCACACATTCACTAGACTAGACTCTACCCACACACTGACTAGACTCTACCCACACACTCACTGGACTAGACTCTACCCACACACTGACTATACTCTACCCACACACTGACTAGACTCTACCCACACACTGACTAGACTCTACCCACACACTCACTAGACTCTACCCACACACTCACTAGACTCTACCCACACACTCACTAGACTAGACTCTACCCACACACTCACTAGACTAGACTCTACCCACACACTCACTAGACTAGACTCTACCCACACATTCACTAGACTAGACTCTACCCACACACTGACTAGACTCTACCCACATATTCACTAGACTAGACTCTACCCACACACTCACTAGACTAGACTCTACCCACACATTCACTAGACTAGACTCTACCCACACACTGACTAGACTCTACCCACACACTGACTAGACTCTACCCACACACTCACTAGACTAGACTCTACCCACACACTGACTAGACTAGACTCTACCCACACACTGACTAGACTAGACTCTACCCACACACTCACTAGACTCTACCCACACACTGACTAGACTCTACCCACACACTCACTAGACTAGACTCTACCAACACTTATCTCTACTAGATGACGTGTGTTCTCTTAACTTACTTCTTACAGCTCTGTAAGAAGAGAACACATGTCATCTAGTTGTTTTGAAATGACTTGTGACATTATTTGCCAGATGAAACAATGTCGTGAATACTTTTCCTAAACTGCGTTACCCACTCTAGTCAGCAGATGGCGATATGCGTCTTTCAAGGGACGTTTAACCAGGCGTCAGGCGTGACGTATAATCCAGTGGACGGGACCGGATAACAACAATACGGTTAATGATTCAACCACATCCGTAGCTCCCTAGCAACATAAAACCAAAACATTGAAGCTCTTTGGACCATTACGTGTGTGTATAGACATCAGTGTAGTAAACACGCTGTCTGCGTATAAAGTTACTCCATTTCATACTGACGCTGTTAGTCAGCTAGCTGGTTAAAATAGCCTAGCACTAGGCTAGTCGATAATGCGAGTTAGCTAACGTCTCAGGACATGAACTCACTAAATGACTCCCACCCTGCTAAAGAAGAAGCGCATGGCCTGAACATTGTCGTGATAGAGGAAGAGGAGGAAAAAGATGCGTTCAGGGTGAAAGAAGAGGAGAAGAAGGCTATCACATTGAAAGAAGAAGATGATAATGTCAATGTAGAAGAAGGTTTTGGAGTACATGAGGCGATGTATGTTACAATGACAGAAGTGGAGAAAGAAGAGGACGCCGTTTTTAGAGTGAAGGAGGAGATTACTGTCACAGTGAAAGAGGAAGAAGATTTCAGGGTGAAAGAGGAGGAGAAGGACATGACTGTCACAGTGAAAGAGGAGGAAGAAGGTTTCAGGGTGAAAGAGGAGGAGAAGGACATGACTGTCACAGTGAAAGAGGAGGAAGAAGGTTTCAGGGTGAAAGAGGAGGAGAAGGACATGACTGTCACAGTGAAAGAGGAGGAAAAGGACATGACTGTCACAGTGAAAGAGGAGGAAGAAGGTTTCAGGGTGAAAGAGGATGTTTTAGTGAAGGAAGAAGAGGACATTTTTGGTGTGAAAGAGGAGGAAGAAGCTTTGAGAGTGAAATATGAGGGGGAAGATGATGATGATGAGGAGGAGGGGGAGACTGAAGATCTGATTACCACCAGTGAGTACTGTCTTAAATAGGGGCACAAACTATTGTTGAACTAATGTGGTTTTTTAAGGGCATTCTACTGAAATTCTACACTTGAATATGTTGTTCAGTACTGTAGGAATTGTTGAAGCTATAAAGACTGGGGGTGCACCAACAAAAGGTTAACAACGGATCAAATGCTTCCCTCGTAGCCTGGTATTGGACTATAGGAGTCTAACGTTACTCCTTAGGCCAAGGACCTAACATCTTCTGTTTGAAGGGGGAATTGGCAGCCAAGTACTCCCGTATTTATTTAGATTCCAGTTGTAAATCGATTCCAGTTGTAAATCGATTCCAGTTGTAAATGGATTCCAGTTGTAAATCGATTCCAGTTGTAAATCGATTCCAATTGTAAATCGATTCCAGTTGTGAATCGATTCCAGTTGTGAATCGATTCCAGTTGTAAATCGATTCCAGTTGTGAATCGATTCCAGTTGTAAATCGCTTCCAGTTGTAAATCGATTCCAGTTGTGAATCGATTCCAGTTGTAAATCGATTCCAGTTGTAAATCGATTCCAGTTGTAAATCGATTCCAGTTGTAAATCGATTCCAGTTGTAGATCGATTCCAGTTGTAAATCGATTCCAGTTGTAAATCGATTCCAGTTGTAAATCGATTCCAGGTTCTGGAAACCTGAATCTCTCTTCTTTCATATCACATCAAAAATAATTTTACAAATTCAAAATGACTGTACAGCAGTGGAGGCTGCTAATGGGAGGACGATGGCTGGAATGGAGTCA
Source organism: Salvelinus alpinus (assembly GCF_045679555.1). Taxonomy (NCBI): domain Eukaryota; kingdom Metazoa; phylum Chordata; class Actinopteri; order Salmoniformes; family Salmonidae; genus Salvelinus; species Salvelinus alpinus. Next base: position 103,748,844 of record NC_092087.1, read on the forward strand.
ATGGAGCGGTATCAACCACATGGAAACCAGGTCTTTGATGTGTTTGATGCCGTTCCATTTGACTCCATTCCAGCCATTACTATGAGCCGTCCTCCCATCAGCAGCCTCCACTGGTGTACACTGTTTTAAATCAGTTGCAGACGACAGTAAGAGTCCAATGACTCTTATGTGTAATGGAATGGAACTGAGTCATGATCAAATGACTCTTATGTGTAATGGAATGTTAACAATGGATCAAATTTAGTGTTAAGCAAAAAATGACTGTTATGTTCAGCTCATAGTGTCTCCTGTTACTGTCCTCCCTTCCACTGAC